>NC_090649.1:411473991-411774352 GCF_040937935.1 Hyperolius riggenbachi | reverse complement strand
GAGAATAATATTGAGGCTGTCCTATTTATTTTCTTTTAAGCAATACCAGTTGCCTGGCTGCCTCTGCCTCTAATTCTTTCAACCATAGACCCGGAACAAGCATGCAGCAGGTCAGGGGGTTCTGACAATATTGTCAGAGCTGACAAGATTAGCTGCATGCTTGTTTCTGGTGTAATTCAGTTCACTACTGCAACCAAATAGATCAGCAGGACTGCCAGGCAACTAGTATTGTTTAAAAGGAAATAAATATGGCAGCCTCCATATCACTCTCACCTCGGGTTCACTTTAAAGTACAGTTAGCTCCGCCCTCATCCGGTCATGGCCACGCCCATTTCTTGCCACGGTGCGCTTTATGTACTGCAGGTTATAGCCACGCCCATTTTTTGCCATCAGCTACACCAGAAGTTGGTCCAGCACCTGCATAGCACCCCCCAAAAAAAATAATCCTGGAGCCACCACTGTTAGTACGGTTTTATGTAGATTTAGAAACTGCCATTGAAGAAATACTTGAAAACAAAGAAAACCCTGAGAATCCCCCATGAGGAGATGGACTACCCATCGGTTCTGTCAGACATTAACCACCCTGGCGTTCTATTAAGATCGCCAGGGAGGCTGCGGGAGGGGTTTTTTTTAATAAAAAAAAAACTATTTCATGCAGCCAACTGAAAGTTGGCTGCATGAAAGCCCACTAGAGGGCGTTCCAGAGGCGTTCTTCCGATCGCCTCCGGCGCCCAGAATAAACAAGGAAGGCCGCAATGAGCAGCCTTCCTTGTTTTGCTTACATCGTCGCCATAGCGACGAGCGGAGTGACGTCATGGACGTCAGCCAACGTCCTGACGTCAGTCGCCTCCGATCCAGCCCTTAGCGCTGGCCGGAACTTTTTGTTCCGGCTACGCTGGGCTCAGGCGGCTGGGGGGACCCTCACACGCGGCTGGCAAAGTGCCGGCTGCGTGTGCTGCTTTTTATTTGAGCCAAATCGGCCCAGCAGGGCCTGAGCGGCAGGCTCCGGTGGTACTGGACGAGCTGAGCTCGTCCAGACCGCTCAGCAGGTTAACTGCTTACTTTATACGCTATGGTCCTTTGAGAATCAAATAAAGAAGTATTAAAAATAAAAATAGATTCGTTTTATATTTGGCTCTTTTCCTCAGTGTAGTTTTATGTTTTATCTCCCATATTCTCATTCTTCTACAGCAGTAGCCCTGGCGTTGTGTGGCTATATTGTTGTCTGCCTTGCCCAGACATAAAACAAATGCAATGTTGCGGATCAACAAGAGCCTTTCTGCAGCCAGCACAGCATTGCTGGAAGTTCTATTTGTTCACTGGCGCCTTTCCGAGGACTGTGTGCTGTGCGCCCACTCATACCAGGGACACAGCGTGCTACACAGAGCGAAAGCTTTTCTTCGGAATGTCATTATTTGGGCGGCAGCTTGCCGACAGAACAAACCTATAAAACTCTGAGCTAGAAGGAAGACGAGCAAGCAGCATGCCTTAAATTACTAATTAGCAAGTTGGGTATTGAGTAGGAGTTATAATTAGTCCTGGGTAACCTAATATGGATGGCCACCATAATCACCTGAGGCTGAACCCATCAGTAATTGTCGTCATCCAAGTTAGAGCATTCATCCATAACTTGCTACTCCCATTCATTATCACTTAATTATAGCAAACAAGCAAACTTGTTATACAACTGGCGAACACATTCACAACACTCATGTCACAATGGTAATGTCTGCGATATGTATAATGATGCCCTTATCTGGCCACCGGAAATTATCTCGGAATTATTGAATTTGCTGAAAGCGGCTCAGTCTATTCTTGGGGATTAGCCGCGGATGAAGCAAAGGAGGAAAGACCTGCAAGGCATGCAAGGGAGTTCTCAGCCAACCCCTGCATCTGCCGCTTTGCATTATTAATGTTCCATTCTACACTGCCCCCTTCTCCGCCAATAGGAAGGCAGCCCTAGACCAGCAGCCAATGCAAATCATGGAACGCAAATAATATTTTTGTTTTTCTCTCTTTTTTTTTTACTTAGGTTCCTAAAAGTATCAGTTGTCAGGGATTTTAACCAATATGCCGTGCTCCTAGTAATCACATCGCCAATTACCATGATTGCTGTTTGTTTTTTTCGGAACATCAAAGGAGTTGCTTGGGGGTAAATACCAACATTTTCCTCTCTGGGAAAGGTTCAAACTTCAGTAGTCTTTTTGGTCACCTTCTGCTCCCTGTAGTAGTTTTTACATTGACCTCTGACCCACAGATGCACACACTGATTCATAACTGCATCCACTGAGCATATGCAGTGTACAGGCCAGATTTACAATTCTTTTTCTCTTGGTTGTTGTTAAAACTGAGCTGCATTTATTTAGAAGATACAGACCTAGATCTCTCTGTAACAGCATCGCGTACGGCCAATAGTATTCTTTACCAAAATACCATACAAAGGAATTCTAGTATACAGGTTGTCCCAGACTTACAAAAGACTTGCTGATACAAACACCTGAAAATGGGAACAAGTAAAAAAAAATTTGGGAAAAACACCTTGTAGTTTTTGACAAGATCTATTTTAAAAAATTCAAAGAAAAAATGTTTTTTTTAACTTGGTAAAATGACATTTCGCTGTGGTACACTACTGTATAGCAAGTGCCAACTTCTACATACACATTTTATTTTTGTTATCAGTATATGGACCTGAACTCTTGCGCAAGACACAGGGAAAACAGAGAAAAAATGCACCCTGTGGCGTTTTTAGAGAGAAGAGCCTAATTCCCTCTTATCTTGAAGAGATCACAAATGTAATTTGAGCTCTCAGCTGTGTCAATTTGTCAGTTTTCCGCAGACACAGCTAATATGTAAACACAGCATGTTACCACTGTGTCTGCTTCCATGAAAGCAGGAAGTAGACACACTGCAGCTTTATTGCAGTAGTTCTGTAAGCTGTAACAAAGAAAATATTTTTCTTTAAAGGTTATTATGCTGTTACTTATCTTTTAGAACAGAGAGGGAGTTCTGAGTTCAAGTCCACCGGAACCCTCTGGAAGTTTGTGTAGGTTATATGAATTCATATGTGAATTTCAAAATCGTAATTGCGTATAATTATGAAGCACATTGCAATCATCAGTGGGACAGAAAGAGGCACAAAGGGCACGGGGGGGGGGGGGGGGGGAGGCAGAGGTGGGACATCGGAGGATATTGAAGGCACAGGGGAACAGAGGTGACACAGAGGACACTGGAGGCACAGGGGAGCATAAAGGAGGTACAGGGAAAGGAGATGGCATAGTGTTTTCCGACTTAAGAACAGATTCAGGTTAAGAACTAGCCTACTAGTCCCTATGTTGTTCGTTAACCAAGAACTATCTGTACTTATAAGTATTGGTTAAGGTTTTGTTTTACCCTACATACACTTGTTGTATTTCATGATTGATGTGACTGACAGTTTGTCTTTCCTGGGTATCCCATTCTGTTCTTTAGAGATGGAAGGGGGGGAGTAGAAGATAATTTTGGCCACCGGAAGTGAGCGCCAGAAAGCCTCACTTCCTGCTTGGCGTGCAGCCAGCGGGGAGATAACCGCATATTGGCATGATAGTCCCTGAAGGCTATTTTTAGCGATCATCGCACTGCAGCACACCTGCGCAAGTGTGAAACCGACTTCAAGTTTTCCTTGGTCATGTGGGGGGAGGGGCTGGGCTGGTGTGGCCCTTATTGAACACTGGCATACCAGCGACAGGGAGAGGAGCCATGGCTTAAAAAGTACCCCTTATTAGGCAAGAATGCTGTATTTTTCCTTAGATTTAGTGTCTTTTTAACTTATGTTGCCTTTGCTTACTTGCCAAGTAAGCAGGATGAGTCTGTGTATAGGTTAATAGTTTTAATGTGACAGTACCAGTAATTTGTTGTGATATGAAATAATGTGACTCATTTAAAAGGCCAGAACAATGGAGAGACAAAATGAGAGTGGTAAAATGACAGCTGTCTCCACCATGCTAACAGACCTGGCATTTCAAGGCGGGGCCGTGAACTCCTCACCTTTGTAAATCGTGTTTATTACCTGTCACTGTCTTATTCTTATACAGGTTTGTTTTAAAGAGAAATTATAGTTTTGTTAAACTCAGTTTTTAGTTTGTCTCTGTGCATTGCAATCATTAATTGTAAACATTATATCAGCTTGATTACTCTCTTTTTGGGGGACAGTGCTTTTTAAGGTGCGTACACACGCACTACTAAATGCAGCGACGGGTCCGCCAGACCCTCCCGCTGGGCGGTCTTTAGCCGACAGTATGCGCGTGTGTACGCGCTGTCGGCGGACTGATAAGACCCGTCGTTGCATTTAGTAGTGCGTGTGTACGCACCTTTACAGAAACTAGCAGATAACAGTGCCAGACTTTGTTGCCAGTCACTGAATTAGTGCAGGTGTGGAATATGCAACTAATTACTACTGCTGCAAAATGAATGCAAGATGAATAGATCTGGACTGTCTCATGGCAATAGTACACCAAAGAGAATACTGTTGTCAAGAGTGCACTGAGGAAGAGATTGAATTTATTGTCAGGGCTTGTTCACACTACAAGAGCTTTACTAAGCGCTTTGTGATTTTAAAAGCTCTTGCTAATGTTATCCTATGTGTGTGTTCTCACTGGATGGATACGATTTTGTAAAAAATCCCCCATAGCATTGCATTAGCAAGAGCTTTTTTTAAAATCACTAGTGCTTAAAAATCTCTTGTAGTGTGAACCAGCCCTCAGTGTAGGAAATTTTTAGTTGGCTGCTGATTGTAAATGTGATTTTAATAGCATTAAATTGGAAAGAAAAAACGTGTGCGCCTCATACTTAGGGTAATTTTTTGCGAGAGTGCAAGGTCCCTTTCAAGGGAAACTGATAGGACATGTAATGGCATGGCTTTCAAAGATGCATGGTTTTAATCCTCTTCCTGGCTTTTCCACCTGCTTAATGTGGGATAAAACTGAAAATTTTAATTTTTAGCTTTAAAGAGGAACTCCAGTGAAAATAGTGTAATAAAAAAGTGCTTCATTTTTACAATAATTATGTATAAATGATTTAGTCAGTGTTTGCTCATTGTAAAATCTTTCCTCTCCCCGATTTACATTCTGACATTTATTACATGGTGACATTTTTACTGTGGGCGGGTTATGTAGCTGCTGCTAGCTGTTTTGGCCGTTGGAGACAGCCATTTCCTGTCTGTGAACCTTGTTACATTGTGGCAAACTGTCAAAAGTACCGCGGCCCTCTGAGCTTCTTGTGGGAGGGGTTTCACCACAATATCAGTCATACAGCGCCCCCTGATGGTCTGTTTGTGAAAAGCAATAGATTTCTCATGTAAAAGGGGGTATCAGCTACTGATTGGGATAAAGTTAAATTCTTGGTTGGAGTTTCTCTTTAAAGAAAATTTGTAACGAGAAAAAGTTCTCCTGGGGGGTACTCACCTCGCGCGGGGGAAGCCTCCGGATCCTATCCTGTGCCTGCGTAGTAGAGCGGACCCGATGGAGCTCGACTATTTCCGTCTATCTCCGTGCTGAGAGCCGCAACAGCGCCCCCGCTGGAGCCAGGGAAAGTAAATAAATGTAGTTTGTCAGGCTTGTCGAGTCAGCATTGCCAGAAACTTCGGGGGAGCCAGCGCTGGATTGCCTGCAGCTACAGGGGAGGGGGAAGCCTCATTGGGACCCTGAGGCTTCCCCCTCCCGAGGTGAGTACCCCCTAGGGGAAATTTTTTTTTCTTACAGAGTCTCTTTAAGCAATTGAACACATTAAAAAAGTATGAAACGGTATAAGATTGCTCTGATGTCATTTGAAAGCATATTTACTTTTCACTGTCTCCGATCCCGTTCTCCCTCTACACGAACAACTGCAGATCCACTGCGAACTCTGTAAAGATTATTAAATTTGGCGACAACACCACCATTGTCGGCCTTGTCACAAACAACGATGAACAGGACTACTGGCAGGAGGTTGACAGAATATGCCAGTGATGTATGGAGAACAGGCTGGTCCTCCCTAATAGTAGACTTCAGGAAGCATGCCCTCCACCATCAATATACATTGACAGCACTGAGGTTGCAAGGGTGACCAGCATCCACCTTCTGGGCACAACCATTTCTAACAATCTGAGCTGGAAGACAAACACCGCCTTGACCCAGAGGAAAGCCCAATAGAGACTTTTTTCCTCCGTCAACTGAAGAAGTTCGACATGGCCTAGGAGCTGCTAACGAGCTTATACACAGCCACCATAGAATCTGTCTTCTCCCCTCACTCGGCCTCCTCCACGACTCCAGACTTCGCTCCAGAGCACTGAGGATCGCCACCGAACCCTCACATCCGGGCCACCACTTCTTCAGCCGGTTACCATCAGGCCGTAGGTTTCAAGCCATCTCTACAAGTATCGCTAGGCACAGGAACTCCTTATTCCCCTCTGCAGTCAACCTCTTGAACTCGCTTCAGGCTCTCCCACCTCCAACACCCAATCTCATCACCCCCCCCCCCACACACACACACACACACACACCTGGTTGAGGCTACCGGATTGGTTGACTGACTGATAGGACTATCTAGTACATATGGAGGTCACTCTAGATGCCACTTCTGCCTAAGCTTTTTGTATTATCTATTCTCATTGCATTGCAGCCTCCGTAGAAGCGCGATTTAGCGCAAAACGGCTGTCAGGCGATCGGTGCCCAGCATCCACCGCAATTCCCACACCTCCAAGCACTGGTATGTCCACTTATTTTGCCTAGCTGTTGCACACATCTTAAATGCATTTCGTAGTACCCATCCTTCCTCCTTTTTTGACTATCTATTCTCTATTCTCATGTTGCATTGTGTTGTATCATGTTACGTTGCTGTACCACCTACATGGAGCAATTGTACGTGCCAAACCCAATTCAGGGCACGACCCAATCGTGCTTGCCGATTAAAGCTATTTCTAATGTATTTTCACATGAGACGTTCAAAAATCCGCATGATCGCACATGTACTTTATGCATGAGGCGTTTGAAAATTCACGTGCAAAAATACGTGCACAGTTTCAAAACAGCTCGGTGTGAACCTACCCTCAGAATGATAACATCTGGGGAATAAAGCTGAATGTGGTTTCACTTCCTCTTCCTTGCATAGTGAATAAGCCATAAATCAGTTTTCCTCCTGTCATTATGTACACAATCTTGTCGCTATCCATTTTAGCTTTTGTAGTCTAATTGTAGGATGTCTAGTATTTGTTTTCTTTGAAACATTTGTGAATGTTTACTTAGGCTGTTTATTATGCAAAAATGTAATCCTACACAGGCAGCCACCCTGGTGTTGGATTCTAGTTTTAATTAACCGTTGTCTCTGGATAAGTTACTCATTCACATTCAGATTGACAGACTTTGGCTCACTCCCTTTCTGTAACATAAAACAGCGAGAAGGAGGAACACTTCAAGATGAATAAAAGTCATAAAACAAAAACATAGAACGAAAACATCTCTGCTACAAGACATCTGTGGGGAGTTGTGGATTTGCACACCTTTCCAAAATTAGTGTCTGTTTACAGAGAATGGGGCAAATCCATTAAACTTTGCGGTGCAAGGCAGCGTGCACCGCCTTGTCAATGTAAGTACTGGTAAAATTGCTGCATGGGTTACCGAATCTGTCTCAATAATTTCTAATGTGCTGCAATTATAGGGTCATTCAGAAGACTGGACACACAGATAAATGATTTTATAGCCGTATACACACGTTACATGGTTCTAGTCAGAGCTGAGATTCTCTGCTGAGAATCTAGTGTATGTACAGTGGCCCCAATGTGTCGCAAGAGATGTGGTTGAGCGCAGGCAGCGCACTTTGTTCTCCTCCTTAACTCTTGCGCTTTGTCATCACTCCTCCCCCTCCACAGCAGCAGAACACATTGCTAGCCTCTACACTAGCGCTCTATACTGGTCTGTGCAGAGCTCAGCCCTGAATTGCCGCCTGAGAGAATGAGTCCTGATCCTTGCAGGCTTGTCACAGGACAGGAAGTGAAGAGAAGATGGAGAAGAAGGCCAGCCAGGAAATGGGACAACACGTACCCGGAGCCTCGTGCCGGCGGACAGACAATGTATTGCTGCTGGCTGGGGGGAGCAGGGGCAGGCAGAGGCAGCGGCAGCTCCACAGGTTGTGAACCGATTTCATGCTGAAATCAATTCAAAATCTGTGTGCAGTGTATGGGCATCCAATAGACCCCTCTCTGATCAGATTAGATCACAGAGGGATCTATCTGTTGGTCAATCTGGTGGCAATCGACCAGTGTATGGGAGCCTTAAAGAGGAACTCCAGTGAAAATAATGTAATAAAAAAAGTGCTTCATTTTTACAATAATTATGTATAAACGATTTAGTCAGTGTTTCCCATTTGTAAAATCTTTTTAATCCTTGATTTATATTCTGACATTTATTACATGGTGACATTTTTACTGTTGGCAGATGATGTAGCTGCTGCATGTTTTTTTGGCAGCTGGAAACAGCTGTAAACAGCTATTTCCCGCAATGCAGCAAGGTTCACAGACAGGAAACTGCCAAGATTACGTACTCAGAATTTCTTTTTGGGAGGGGTTTCACCACAATATCAGCCATACAGAGCCCCCTGATGGTCTGTTTGTGAAAAGGAATAGATTTCTCATGTAAAAGGGCGTATCAGCTACTGGTTGGGATAAAGTTTAATTCTTGGTCAAAGTTTCTCTTTAACTCTTTCAGGCAGAGAAAGAAAAAAAGGAATACAGCATAGTTATTTGTGTGCTAGGCACCCAAAATGATCATTATTGATAATTTTTACTGAGCAATGCCTAAGGGAGTTTGATGTCCCAAGATTGCCGCACAATTTAAATTTTTATCCATTTCCAGCCAAAATTGATCTAAATTCACCATCACTCCAGACAGAAAGATCTCATCCTAAAGGGAGCACAGAGGTACATTGATGGCTGGCACAAGGGTCCCCCATCACATAACAGTGACCTCCTTGGACCCTTGCAGAGTGCTCGCAGTGAAGTGCACTCACCTATCCGCTGACCTGCTCCTCTCTGTCTCTCTACCTTCATTCCTGATGGCCACCTGTTCTCCGTGGCCCGGCAGCATGTTATGTGAGTGCATACCTGCCACCGAATCACACAGAACTGGTGAGGATGAAGGTGGAGGGAAACAGGAGGAGTGTGCTGGAGGACAGGTGAAATAACTCCACTGCAAGTACTCTGCATGGACTATAGATTTTGAAAATGTATATGAAATCTATTACAAATCTATTTTCATTGTGTGGCAGAAACAGATCCATTTCTGATCATATTTTGATTAGAGAGGCATCTATGTTTTTGGTACATCAGGGGGGACATCGGCCAGGTAATGCCTACCAGTTAGGAGTTGTAGAGCTTACAGTGTAATCAGTCATCCTGTTCAAACAACCATTAATTGTTTTGAAAACCGTGTCTTCTATTTATTTTTGCTCCATAAGATGTGGTAGGGCTTTTTTTCAGGGGATGTCTTCTATTACTGTGCTGTTTTTATTTATTTATTTATTTATTATTTATTTAAGTATTTCTATAGCGCTGACATATTACGCAGCACTGTGCAGAGTATATTGTCTTGTCACTAACTGTCCCTCAGAGGGGCTCACAATCTAATCCCTACCATACTCATATGTCTATATATGTATCGTGTAGTGCATGTATCAAAGTCTAGGGCCAATTTAAGGGGAAGCCAATTAAGTTATCTGTATGTTTTTTGGGATGTGGGAGGAAATCAGAATACCCGGAGGAAACCCACATAGACACGGGGAGAACATACAAACCCCTTGCAGTTGTTAACCTGGCTGGGATTCGAACCGGGGACCTAGCGCTGCAAGGCGAGAGCTCTAAGCACTACGCCACTGTGCTGCTGCTGTTCCTGTGATGTGTGCCTTCCTCATTGTGCCTCCTCTTTCTCAGCTGGATCTGAAGGAATTATACTGGTACTCTACTGATCAGGCACCCACCCTGTCATCCCTGCACACAGCTGATAACCTTGCTGTGTGCTAGGATAACAGGTCCAGTGCCCCCGATCGATACAGCACTGCTGTGTCCCTTCTTGCTGGCCACCTCTTCCTCCTCTGTATGGTAACCGCCGCTAGGGCCTATTTTGGGGGTAGGGCTTATATTTCAAATATGCTCGAAATTCCTGCTAGGGCTTATTTTCGGGGTAGGGATTATTTTCGCTGAAACGGGTATGTAAATACTGGAAATACAGTAAATCCATAAGTAAATATAGCAGTATGAACTATTATCACCCTGCTTTTAGCATCCTGTCTTTTACAAACAGCAATAGCACTGATTTCCTGCCCTGAGGATGAGACAGTCTTTCATGAGTTGTTGCTACATTGGCCCCAGTGTTTGTTCAGACCTGACTTTAATGGGCATGCTTACATGTTCCACGTATAATTAGTTTGAGTGAGGTCAGCGACCCTTTAATTAAACTGTGAACATCCAGTGAGCAGGATGAGGGAATTCATTTATAACATGAAGCCTTCAGTGGATTCATCCATGCTATCATCACCTCCAGCCGCGGCCTCTTTCCCCCTGTTTAGCACTTGTTAGTAAAGTGGAATCTCTGTCACTATTTATTTCACACCTCTTTCCTGGGAGACATCTCCTTCAGGTTTGTTATGTGAACAGCCCACCTGCTGTACCCGCTGTAGATACTCACTGTGGAGCATCTTTATATTGTTGATGTTTCCATGAATAGAATGTGCTGTAAACAGAAAATAAATTACCACTGGTTATCGCGCCTCACTGAACACTTGTTTCCAGTATTTTTCAGGGCCCTGATATACTGAGGCTTTTGCAGAACTCTCCAGACCTCTAGAGTGAGATTATCTAATTGATCCAGAATATAAATTTAATTTTGGAAAATAAGGTATTTGCAATAATTCAAATTTACATGAACAAGATCTCCCATCATGCATCACTGCTAAATATGTAAGTCATTGCTTTATGCCCTAAGGCTTTGTTCACATCTAAAATCGAAATCGCTGACGCCAGCGATTCACAATTTTGTGGGCATTTTTTTTTCTCATCTTGGCGCTCGGGTGGGCTCTGCTATTTTTGTAAAGCACTTTTATAAGCGCTTTTGCAGAGTGATTGCTTTTTTTCACTTCCTGACGTCAGTCAGGAAGTGAACTCTTTCAACCGGAAAAGAATAAATACATTGGGCTTGATTCACAAAGCGGTGCAAAGTGTTTGCACGCCTGTGAAAAGCCCTTTATCACGCCTAAACTCAGTTTAGGCGTGATAAAATGAAACTCGCGCGAAATTCCCGCGCGCAAAGTTTTGCACGGTGCAGTGCGCGCGATGCGCCCATTAAACCCTATGGGCGCTGCGCGTGGATTTGCACGATTGCGCGCGGGACTTTGCGCGCGATAAAGAGCACAAAACGGTGCTAACTCAGCAGTGCAAAGGTTATCACGCCTAAAGTCTTTTAGGCGTGATAACTGAGTTATCACCGCTTTGTGAATCAGGCCCATTGTATTTATTCTTAAAAGCGCTGGGGAAATTGCTATACAAAGCGCTTTTTCAAGCATTTTGCGATTTCCCTATACTTTCCATTGAGGCAAAACACCTCAAAAATGGTACAGGCACTGCTTCGCTGAGCAGATCGGAAACAAACCGCTCAGATGTGCACTCTCTCATAGGGAATCATTGCACAAGCGTTTTGAGGGCGTTTTTCAAAATCGCCTGGGCTTGAAAAAAGGACGAAAACGCCCTAGATGTGAACGAGCCCTAATAGCCAGAAAGTGTACATATGGCCTATGTAATTTCCAGCAAACCTGGATTGGATTTTTTTTTTACGGCTCTTGCCAGGGTCATAGTGAATTATCAGTTGTGTGATTGCAGTCATACTGTCACATACCTCCCACAATTTTGAGATAAGAAAGAGGGGCACTTTAAGGCACACCCCTGCCACACCTCTAACCACACCCCCTCATCATGCGTATCACAAAGAACTCAAAAGCAAAAGATGTTGTTTTATCAATCAAACCACACTGCTCCTTTCTGTCATCATTAGTTTTCCTTTATTTTAACAGTTGAAAATAACGAAAATGTCAATTTAAATGAAGGGAATAAAGTTTAGAGGCAATTAAAACACATTTTTTTAGTAAAAAAATACATATATTTACACAGCTCTGTACATGAGTCCTGAAAGAGGGACAAATGACGAAGAAAGCAGGATGGAGGGATTTGGTTCCCAAAGAGGGACTGACCCTCCAAAAGAGGGGCAGTTTAGAGCTATGCAGTCATGCTGTAGGGGCTGCAGTGAGACCTTTTAATAAACCCTCCCCCCCCCCCCCCCAAAAAAAAAAAAAACCTTTGGATGGGGAATGAGGAGATGAATGGACAACACAGATGTACTGTATGTAGATCCAGAATACCTCGGTGCTTACCTTAGGTAGCTTTGCCTTGGGTGAGGTGTAAGCATGTGAAACACCTAGAAAGCTTTGTACATCAGTATTAGTACGAAAGCATGCATGTGAGCTCATAGTCATGTGACTTTAAACAAACATTAATTTAGGCAGACAATAAGGTGCAAAATGAATTGTTTTCAAAATCCCCCAAAATGAATATAACCGGCATTAAAGGTGTGGTGCAACAAACCCAGTGTGGTTGATTAAAGTCTCTATTCTGCAGATGGCAGAACTGCTCCTTTGATGGGCAGTTCTGCCTCCTGTCTGCCGGCCACAAGTGCCTTTCGTCTGTTACTACTAGCAGGCGAATGGCAGCGTTTCATAACACCGTGCGTGTCATGTAAGTAAAGTCTCATGTCGCTTCTGAGGACAGCAACCGCCATGTTGAGATGCAACTCCAAGGGGAGGGGACACCTGTGCACCATTCGTCCACCACCCATGCCGAGCGCTAGCAAGCGTCTGGCCGGTGAACGGGAGCAGTCGACAGTCAGTGAATTCACCGCCTTCATCTGCCCATGGAAAAGAGGCTGCAGTAAAAGCATTATGATTCAGCATATCAGAATATAGCAAATATTGCTGTGACTGCAGACAGGTGCAGCATCTGACTGTACTTTACTTGTTTTATAAGTACAGGCTGGCATGGCAATTTTTATTCTAGGAAAGTTCTTGCAGTGGGTTTAAGTATATGATTGTAGTAGTACAGACTCTAATTTAGTGACCCTTTCAGAAATCCTTGCTGTATTCTGACATGACCCAGGCAAGGACCTCACACTTTTGCCACCTAATCGCAAATTATTTTCAATACTTAGTCCAGGTTGGTTACATTTCTAATGCGTTCCTGTGTTTTCCAGCCTTACACAATCAGCCCTTACATGTCAGAAAATTGCTATCTAACCTCACTCATTAAGAGAGAAGAACGTGTACTGACCACCCCACACTTGCATTGACATTTGCCGTGCGGATTCATTTGTAGTCATCCAGGCTTGGCCAGCGGGTCTTTATTTGCATATGTAGAGTTGCTACACATATGAAGCAGGTCACTCTAATATAAAGCAACTCATTAGCCCCCTGCCTTGTTCTTTTCAGAAAGAGGACTGTGCACTAGTTTTGTTTTGCTTTGGCTGTCCTGTGAATTACTATCCCTGATCATGTAATGGAACAATGTCCACAAAATCAGTCTTTCCATAGTTTTGGCTGTTCATAATTGGACCATGTTTATCTTCTGTCACATAAAAAACATTCTGTTGGTGTAACAAGTAACTAAAATGCAACCATAACCTCTAAGCTCTTTGGTTGCTTTTGCAGTTTGCTTTGGGTCATTGTCCATCTGCACTGTGAAGCGCTGTCCAATGAGTTTTGAAGCATTTGGCTGAATATGAGCAGATAATATTACCCAAAACACTTCTGAATTAATCCGGCTGGTTTTTTTAGCAATCACATCATCAATAAATACAAGAGAACCAGTTCCATTGGCAGCGATACATTCCACGGCATGACACTACCACCGCCACTGCAAAAGCTACCAAAGAGTTTTTGAAGGGAAAGAAGTGGAATGTTATGCAATGGCCAAGTCATTCACCTGACCTGAATCCGATTGAGCATGCATTTGACTTGCTGAAGACAAAACTGAAGGTAAAATGCCCCAAGAACAAGCAGAAACTGAAGACAGTTGCAGTAGAGACTTTAAGAGCATCACCAAGGATGAAACTCAGCACCTGGTGATGTCTATGCATTCCAGGCTTCAGGCTGTAATTGACTGCAAATGATTTGCAACCAAGTATTTAAAAGTGAAAGTTTGATTTATGGTTATTATTCTGTCCCATTACTTTTGGTCCCTTAACAAGTGGGAAGCACATATGCAAACTGTTGTAATTCCATTCCCCTTCGATGTAAATACCCTCAAACTAAAGCTGACAGTCTGCAATAAAAGCACATTGTGTTTGTTTCATTTAAAATCCATTGTGGTTGTGTATAAAGCCAAAAATGTTAGAATTGTGTTGATGTCCCAATATTTGTGGACCTGACCGTATGATTTTATGTGGTGGTTCCCGAACTGTTATTATTTATTTTATTTATAAAGTGCCAACATGTTACACAGCGCTGGACAATAAATACATTCAATGGTACAAAGGATGGCACATGTAACAAGTTTATACAACTTAGGACAAAGTTATACAAGGCAAACAGGGTGCAAGATTCTGGATTATACTATTTGGAGCTGGTTAGAATGTTCCTGTAATTCAAGTACGATATGGTCATAGGAAAGGAGCTCACTGATGGGGACACACGGTCATGTAGCATACACTAGGAGAAGTAGGACCCTTCTAATGGATTACAGTATAAGTGATCCAAATAGTTTTATTTCTGAGAAAGGCTGCACTAGATTTTTGCATATTGGTGATGAAAAGGGCAGTTTGTGTTATTCAAACTGTCAGCGGGCTGACTTTAATCTTGAGGTGAATAGAATGAAGACTGAACACTGGATCAGAGAAAGCAGCCATGTACACAAACCATTAGAAAGTCTTGTCATTATTGATGTGCAGTGTGTCTGTTTTGAACAATACAGCAGTGTAATCATGTGCTTATTCTTGTTTATTTCTTGTTTCAGCTCCTGTTCAGTTCAGGTGTGCTCGTGTCCATAAGCCTTTCAGGGCCACAGCTGGAGAAGTTGGTGATTGACAGGACCCTGGTGGGGAAGCTCATCTCAAACCCCATCAGTGATGGTAATTACACCCGTGTGCAAATCAATCTCCTACATTAACAGATGCAGCGTAGGAATAGTGTGTCAACAGGACGGCTAATTATTGCCACTAGGGACTTACAACACAACAAGTAATTGCACGGAAAGCCGCAGTTATAACCCTTAATAGAGAATACTGCTTTCACCTGTTATTTTTCATCAAAGGGTTTTTTCTATATGTAGTTCTTAGCTAGGCATTCACATTGATAGACTGGCTGCTGCCACAGGTAGGATTGCACAACAAGCTGATATTTTGGTGGCATCAAATGGCACCTCACCTCAAACCCTGTTTAGGAGAATAGACAACTGACAAGGTTAGATGATATTGGACAATTCTTACTGTTTTTGCATTAAAGGCCTGCGCTGCTCAGCTTTGTTCACCAGTTTCTTTATAAGTTTTCTCATTGGTCCGCTTCCTTAAAATTTTTAATTATATTGAACATTTTTGAAGGATAGCGCTACACAACAGTACGGAGTCTACATTTGAGCAGCAACCTCTACTCCCAATATTCAATACGATACTTCTTCCAATGCAATACTTAGATAATATCACCACCACCACACCCGATGTGGTATCACTCACTGGATTAAGAGACAGGTCAATTCACACTTTAGGAACATTTAAGGCCGCCCCCCTTCATTTCGACCACAGTGCTGGTAGATGCCTTATGCTGGGCACACACGGCTTGATTTTGCCGATCGATTCTCCCGCTCGATCGATTCCCTGCTCGATTCCGCAGGCGATTCTCTTATTTTCAGCTCGTTTTTCTTATGTTTTTGCATTGTCTTGAATGTGGAATCGAGCGGCGAAACGATCGGGCCGGAGATCAGACATGTCGGAAATTATCTATCGAGCCATCTAAATGGCTCAGAATCAAGCCGTGTATTCCCAGCATTAGTCACCTTTTTATCCTCTTCACTGGTAAAGATTACACACTTATCCTGGCGTGAGCCTCTATTAAAAAAAACTCCTCATAGTGTAAAACTGTACTATTTATTAAAACTTTAAAAACCTTTTGCACTCACACATTTGTTGCTTTAACACTCGCCTAGAGTTTATTACGGGCTCTCCCCCATTTGTTGAGCACCGGCTGGCTCCACTCTTTCTTTCCACCATGGACAGGTGCGCTATCCATCCACGTGTGCAGGGATTCGGGACACCACGATCACCGTTCCACACACCTCACTGCAGCTCTCAGTTTTGCAGGATTTTTTTTCAAAGTTTGAGCATATTTCCAATAATTTTTCCAACTGATTTAAAATGAATCAGGAGGAAATTAATCAGACATGCACAGGGAACGATGGCCGGTATTTCAATCTATATTTTCCAGCCTGTCTGATCTGCTTCCGATTTCGAGCTTGGGATAGTTCGCTCACAAACAGGCTGTATACAGGGAGTGCAGAATTACTAGGCAAATGAGTATTTTGACCACATTATCCTCTTTATGCATGTTGTCTTACTCCAAGCTGTATAGGCTCGAAAGCCTACTACCAATTAAGCATATTAGGCAATGTGCATCTCTGTAATGAGAAGGGGTGTGGTCTAATGACATCAACACCCTATATCAGGTGTGCATAATTATAAGGCAACTTCCTTTCCTTTGGCAAAATGGGTCAAAAGAAGGACTTAAAAACAATAATGGTGCACAAGCCAGCCTGGGGCCCCAGGAACTCTCACTGCCCGGGGCCCCAGAACCAGCATGCAACACCATATGTGAGCGCAGCCAAGCCCTGGATCTGCCACACCCAGGAGCTTGTCCCCAACTGCTCTGAAACTTACCAAACACACAGGAGATACTCACTTCCCAAACAGTTCTCTGCTGCTTATATAAAGCCTGCAGGCTGCTTGTAAGCCAATCAAGAAGTGCACATACACATTACACCTAGTCTGCAGTGATTAATTCAAACAGAAGCTGAGCTACTCAGCTAGTCATAGGAGAGGGTTTCAGTTGCATATAGACAATGGCTATATGGCCAGCAGGGGGCACCAGCGTGCAGGATATACCCTCTCATCTGCCCCCCTCCTAACTAAACTGCATGGGAATCTACATTAAAATTTAAAAACAATAATGGTGCATAAGCCAGCCTGGGGCCCCAGGAACTCTCACTGCCCGGGGCCCCAGAACCTTTTAGTTAGGAGGGGGGCAGATGAGAGGGTATATCCTGCACGCTGGTGCCCCCTGCTGGCCATATAGCCATTGTCTATATGCAACTGAAACCCTCTCCTATGACTAGCTGAGTAGCTCAGCTTCTGTTTGAATTAATCACTGCAGACTAGGTGTAATGTGTATGTGCACTTCTTGATTGGCTTACAAGCAGCCTGCAGGCTTTATATAAGCAGCAGAGAACTGTTTGTGAAGTGAGTATCTCCTGTGTGTTTGGTAAGTTTCAAAAGAAGGACTTGACAAGCTCAGAAAAGTCAAAAATAGTGAGATATCTTGCAGAGGGATGATTCTGAGAGCTGCTAGAAGATGAAGCGAGACCTAGCGCTGGAATGGTATGCTGTAGAAAGATCCAGGAAGCCTCTAGACCAGGGGTGCCCACACTTTTTCGGCTCGCGAGCTACTTTAAAATTCACCGAGGCCAGGAGATCTACCAATGTTTCAAATGCACCCCCCCCCGTAAATGTAGTTAGGTATAGGTCCCTTCAGTATAGGTTAGCCGGGTATAGGTCCCTTCAGTATAGATTAGCCGGGTATATGTGCCTTCAGTATAGATTAGCCGGGTATATGTGCCTTCAGTATAGGTTAGCCGGGTATAGGTCCCTTCAGTATAGGTTAGCCGGGTATAGGTCCCTTCAGTATAGGTTAGCCGGGTATAGGTCCCTTCAGTATAGGTTACCTGGGTATAGGTCCCTTCAGTATAGGTTACCTGGGTATAGGGCCGGTGTCTTCCCGCTGTGGCGTCCAGATCTTCAGGCCTGGCTCCGGTGGGCAGCGTGAGTGGAGTTGGAACTCGGAAGTTTTCCGCCTCTCCGAGTCCCGATTGGCTGCGCGCCTCTCCTCCCGATTGGCTGCGCGCCTCTCCTCCCCTGATTGGCTGCGCGCCGCGCCTCTCCTTTCCTGATTGGCTGCGCGCCTCTCCTCCCCTGATTGGCCAGGCTCTCTCCTCCCCTCCCCTGATTGGCCAGGCTCTCTCCTCCCCTCCCCGATTGGCCAGGCTCTCTCCTCCTCTCCACTGATTGGCCAGGCTCTCTCCTCCAGCGGCCAGCAGCAGAAACTGTGTTATACAGCTGCTGGCTGCTAACTTCAATGGGACGCGGCCAAGAGGCCGCGATCTACCGATCAGGCGGTCGCGATCTACCGGTAGATCGCGATCGACCTATTGGGCACCCCTGCTCTAGACTACAGGTGTCAAACTCAAGCCGAATCAAGCTCTTCTTGCCATTTTCTGTGGCCTTTGATAGTGTCAAATGTGCATCATTGTACACAGTAAAAGAGTGATAGCACACTGCCTTCCTGTCCAAAGGAGCACATGGGTGGCATAGTTTTTGGAGGAAATAATGCCAGTTTGAGCTGGGGTGCAGCGACAACCCACGAAACCCCACAGTAAAATTAGCATGGGGTTCCCACCTTGGATGCAAACCTCTTGTGTGGCTGGTAAAACACACACACTTACACTCCCCCCAACAAGCTCCCCCCATATTGCACCATATCGCAGCAGAACAGTGCGCATTTGTGAACATTTACCTGCTATAGTGCTGCCTTGGGGTCTCTTGTGTTGCACTTGGAAGTTGCTTTATGTTTGCACACCTCCAGCTCCCGATCAGCTGACATATGCTTGAAGCCAGAGGCATTCAGCATAAAGCTGACCCGAAGCAGGTAAATGTTAAACTGCTGCACTGCCCTACTCTGCAGAAGAGGAAGGAGCAGGCTCCCAATTGTCACTTAGTTTGAGACTTTTCAATAACTGTTCAATCTCAATAATAAGTTTGATTCGCAACTTAGGCTATGTTTTAGATTTTGACCCCCTACAGGATTGAGTTTGACACTACTGCTCTAGACTATCCAGAGGTAACTATCAGAGACTTTTGTTTTCAAAATACGAGCTGTGATTGGTTCACAGTGATCACGGGGTCAGGACCCAATTTCATTGGCTCCTGACCGAGATACTGAAACTCTGCTGTCACCATGACAGCAGAGCACATGGGTGCAGCAACGACAGAGCTGCGTGAACGGCAAGAGCGAGCGAACCGCAAGGCTGAAGTATTTGAAATCTACACCTGGGCAGAAATAGCAGCTCCCAAAATAGTAGATTTCAATCACTGCCTTCCAGAACTAGTTAAAGGACAACTGAAGCAAGAGGGCTATGGAGGCTGCCATATTTAATTCCTTCTTAAGCAATACCAGCTGCCTGGATATCCTGCTGATCTTCTGCCTCTTAACCTGCTGAGCGGTCTGGACGAGCTCACCTCGTCCAACACCGCCAGAGGCTGCCGCTCAGGCCCTGCTGGGCCGATTTCCACCAAATAAAAAGCAGCACACGCAGCCGGCACTTTGCCAGCCGCGTGTGCTGCCTGATCGCCGCTGCAGCGCGGCGATCCGCCGCGTGCAGCGGCGATCCGCCGCGTGCAGCGGCGAAAGAGGGTCCCCCCAGCCGCCCGAGCCCAGCGTAGCCGGAACAAACAGTTCCGGCCAGCGCTAAGGGCTGGATCGGAGGCGGCTGACGTCAGGACGTCGGCTGACGTCCATGACGTCACTCCGCTCGTCGCCATGGCGACGAGGGAAGCGAAACACGGAGGGCCGCTCATTGCGGCCTTCCGTGTTATTCCTTGCTGCCGGAGGCGATCGGAAGATCGCCTCCGGAGCGCCCTCTAGTGGGCTTTCATGCAGCCAACTTTCAGTTGGCTGCATGAAATAGTTTTTTTTTAATTTAAAAAAAACCCTCCCGCAGCCACCCTGGCGATTTAATCAGAACGCCAGGGTGGTTAATACTTTTAGCTACAGACCCTGAACAAGCATGCAGCAGATCAGGTGTTTCTGACATTATTGTCAGATATGACTAGGTTAACTGTATGCTTGTTTCTGGTGTTATTCAGACACTTCTGCAGCCAAATAGATCAGCAGGGCTGCTAGGACACTGGTATTATTTAAAAGGAAATATGGCAGCCACCATATCCCAATCACTTCAGTTGTTCTTTAAGAAAAACAGCAGTTTCAGAATGAAGAAAATATCCACTGAAGTCAGAGACCATTTATATGATGGTACTAATGTCATCACAGGTTTGCCTTACTTCCCAGGATTTGGACAGAGTTACTTTAAATACATTTTTGTTGCCTTTATGATTTGGACTTGGAGGACTTGACAGGACTAGTAGGAGGCTGGTGAGAAACCTCCAGAGCTTGAAAGTTGGTTTATTTTAGCTGCGCTTTGACATGTAGAATAGTATGGAAAAGCTGCTGAAGTGCACTGCTGGAAATAGCCTGAAACAATGGCAGAGCATGAGCAGATAAAGCACGTGAGATATGAGAGATAGCTTTGCATAATGTAATTTAGTATTTCCTGTGAATCCTGTATGAGCTTTATTTCTCATTTCCAAGGAGTTCTAGCTGGATGGCACGCCGATGTACTTTAGGAGATTACAGAAGTAATATTTAAAGCGTGGCCTTGCAGAATTGTCTTTGAGCTAAGCTGTAATTATTTGTTCTAGTACCAGAAAGCAGCGACACCTGAGTAACACTTTCTTATCCTCTTTGTGTTCCAGCTGTGTTCACAGACACTTTCATCATCTTGTCATTTCTTAAGGAAAACAAACTTTGTCTCATCCAGTTCACCAAAAAGACTGGATCCCCCGATATAAACAGGCAAATGGAGAAACTCTCCTCACTGGATATGAAGGTACACTTTTTTGAATTCTCTTCATCTGTTTATCGTATGCATACAGGTAGCTAGGCGGTTAGCACTGTTGCCTAGCAGTACAAAAGTCCCAGGTTTGGATTCTGGTTCATCTCACATACCAAAAACATACTTGCCTTGCCCCAGAACTGACCCTACTCTGCAGCGGAGACATAAAATGGTGAGCTCTGTGGAGAGATGGAAATAGATGAAAATCATTGGATGTTCTTTGATAACCTCTTTGGGACACAGGTAGTTAAAATGTACGCCCCGTTTACTTCCAGTTAATTCTGCCAAGGCATAATTTTCAACTTCTATCACCACTCATCGCTCAGGTCTCGCTATACTCCGCTTACGGACAGCTCCAGTAAGGAGCCGATTTCATTGTGAGACAATCACCATTATAACAGCTGTTTTTAAGATGAAAAAACTCTGGTCATTAAAGAGGAACTCCAGTGAAAATAATGTCATAAAAAAAAGTGCTTCATTTTTACAATATTTATGTATAAATGATTTAGTCTGTGTTTGCCCACAGTAAAATACTCAAAATAATTTTGATACTACTTTTTCACCTATTTTTTTGGTGTTTTTTAAATTGCAAAGTGATGAAAAATTATTTGAAATAGAAAATAAAAAATTATCTCCTAGGAGAAAAAATTGCATCTGGGCCCTGCAGTCATTTGGCTTCCTGACAACATTCAGGGGTAGTTTACAGTGTTCTGTTGCATTGCAGAATGCATGTCAGCTTACTGCCCATACAATTCTATGGGCCTGTTCACAGTGCAGTGTTGTAACTGATCACATCATTCTAACTCGCTGCATGCAGCCTTTGTATTAAAGTCTGTGTCCAGTCTCCATTGCAGTTCACACTCCTTATAAGGCATGCGTTATGCAACTGACCACTGCGAACCTAACCTCAATCAGCATAAAAAGACTCCAAGGAACATGGCACCTGAACACATGAGAGGAACTACTGTTCCTCACTATGCCAAGCTGGAAGGCTACACTGCCATTTCCAAGCGACTCACAGTGTGTAGAACTGCTGTACGCATCATTGCCAAGCACAAGTAGACAAATTCTGTAAGAAATAACCCTGGCCGTGGCCATAAGCACAAGATTTCTAGAGCTCTGGGAGGAAAATAGAGATGTCATCAAGGAGCTTCGGACATCTGCCATGACAATTGTTGCTGACCTGGCCTCTTCTGGAGTTGATGTTTCAAGGAACACAGTTGTGGGGGCTCTTCATCGTGGTGGCTGCAGGGCCAACGTCCTAGAAAAACCCCTTTACTCAAAGAGTGGCACATCACAGCCCAACTGAGGTTTGTCCATGAACATTTAAAAGGTAATGAAGTCTGTGCATTGGTCTCATCAACTAAACCGGAACTGTTTGGGCACATGAATGTTGCTCATGTTTGGCGAAGAAAGGGAGAACCCTTCAACCCTAAGAACACAGACCGACCTCTCGCCCCCCCCCCCCCCCTAAGTTAAACATGGTGGTGGGAGCATCATGCTGTGGGGCTGTTTTGCTGCCTCAGGGACGGAGTCTTGTTTGGGTGCTTTGTATCATGAAAAAGGTTATGTTGACATTTTAAGGGTGAATATGCAGTAATGTGCTAATAGGCTTGAAAACCATGGACTTTGGACCAACTTGAACAGTTTGCTATGGAAGAATGGGTCAGATTCCCTCAGGAGACCTGTGCCAACCTAGTAAAGATCTACTTTAAAGGGAAGGTTCAAGCAAAAAAAAAAAATGAGATTCACTTACCTGGGGCTTCTACCAGCCCCATGTAGCCATCCTGTGCCCTTGTAGTCACTCACTGCTGCTCCAGTCCCCCGCTGGCAGCTTTCTGACCTCGGAGGTCAGGGCCACATTGCATACATTTTTACGCATTCCAGCTAGTGCAGGAACAAAAATTTACGTGTTTCACCACTAACGCGTAAAAATGTATGTGTTAATGTTCCTGCACTAGCGGGAATGTGTAAAAATGTACGCAATTTGGCCCTGACCTCCGAGGTCAGAAAGCTGCCAGTGGGGGACTGGAGCAGCAGTGAGTGACTACAAGGGCACAGGATGGCTACATGGGGCTGGTAGAAGCCCCAGGTAAGTAAATCTCATTTTTTTTTTTTTTGCTTGGACCTTCCCTTTAAGATATTTTTGTCACTTGTGGCTTAGGAAGGGTACACTATTTGACTATAAATGGCCAGGGGGCTAATAATTTTGGATGTCTCATTTTTGCCCTTTTTTGTTTTAACTTGGTCTATCAAAAAATGATCCTAGTTGAACTTAGGTGGACATTGTTTTTATAGTGTATTTGTTTGCAAAATAACAACACTTGTTGTTAATGGGCATTTTCGTGGAGAAATCAAAAGTGTTGTCTAATTTTATATGGCGGGGGGAGGTAATTATTTTGGCCTCAACCGTAGGTTTTATGGAGATTCATACCTTTTTGAGAAACCACAGCACTGGCAATTTGAGGGCACAATACAACATGTACAGTGAGACTTTTTCTTGCACCTACGAAGGAAAACTTTACTTCAGGTTTCTACTTGATAGCAGGTGGTATACCGTATGCACTTTCTTTACTCTTCAGTGTAAAGAGGAAAGGCTTATCTCGTTACACTGAAAATTTCCAATGATTTACATGATAAGAAGTCTTCCTATGGTGCTTATTACTACTTCTAATGAACCTCTAGGTTGCCCAGTCTTTGCCTAATCAACACATCTGATTAGGAATTCTTGTGTGACATGTATCCTGTGAACATCTGAAGAACATTGCAGAGATTAAACATCTGATTCTCCCAGAGGATCTTCCAACCCTAGTCCACGCCTTCATCACATCACGGCTGGACTACTGCAATGCCCTTTATGCTGGCCTCCCTAAAAAGGACCTGCGTCGCCTGCAATTAGTGCAGAATGCTGCTGCCAGATTGCTAACAAACCAGCCTCGCCACTGTCACATTACACCGATCCTTTGCTCACTGCACTGGCTACCAGTAGAATGGAGAATACTCTTCAAGATTGGACTGCTGACATTCAAATCTCTGCACAATCTGGGCCCTGGATACATGAAGGACCTGCTGAAACTGCACCACACCTCTCACAACCTCAGATCAGCAAGTTCTATAAACTTGGTCACTCCCAGAGTGCACCTCAAAAAATCTGGAGATAGAGCCTTCTGTCATGCTGCCCCTACTCTTTGGAACTCTCTGCCACACCCAGTAAAGACAGCATCATCCCTGGAGCTATTCAAATCCAGACTGAAAAGCCACCTGTTTAGCTTGGCATTTCCAGACTTATAAAATTCTTCCTCTGTACCACGATGGTCAGAGCCATGCTTATGCGCTTTGAGTCCCATGGGAGAAAAGCGCTTTACAAATGTTATTTGTTGTTGTTGTTGTATCTGTGTGTGTATATACTGTGTTTCCCGAAAATAAGACAGGATCTTATATTAATTTTTGCTTAAAAAAACAAATAATGCACTAGGGCTTCTTTTCACAGGATGTCCTATTTTTCCACGAGCAACAATCTACATTTATACTTTAATCAAATAAAATCAACATTTATTCAAATATAGTTAGTCATGTCATCAAAGAACATCATCATAACTCTCAAAACCCTGAATTCCATCATGAATTTCTTGTAAATCAATATCCTTTTTCCATGTACAACAATCAACATTTACACCACACCCGGGAATTGACAACCTTTACTGTTTTGGGACTCATGGGTTCTTTAAAGTATGATTCTTTTGGAGGTTTCTGGTTTACTTTTTGAAGGGTCTATCTGTCCTGTTGCATTCTTTTTCCAATTGAACTTAGATTTTAACACGAACACCGTAGCTGCCTGGGCACTATTGAAACTGAGTTTTTTTTAATAAACTGTAGCTAGGACTTC
This sequence comes from Hyperolius riggenbachi, assembly GCF_040937935.1. NCBI lineage: Eukaryota > Metazoa > Chordata > Amphibia > Anura > Hyperoliidae > Hyperolius > Hyperolius riggenbachi. The sequence continues at coordinate 411,749,438 of NC_090649.1, read as the reverse complement.
ATTTTGGAGTAGTCTGAACATCCCCCAAAAAATTATGCTAGGGCTTTTTTTTGGGGAGGGTAGGTCTTATTTTTAGGGAAACGGGATATATTATTTAATTATATATTGTATGTATATTCAAATACCCAGTCTACAAGATGATGTTTATTTTCTGTGTGTTGGCAAAGTTTGGGGGTGCACTGATACTTAATACGAGGATTAATAGTGTTCCCCTCCTCTCTTTCCTCCTCTCTTGCACATGGGAGTGACTGCTTACCCACTGAACAATAGATAAGTCTTGTTCTATATGCTTTATATATAACTAAACAAATAGGTGGTCTGATTTATGATTCCTATATCATAACACTCATTTTGATATGCTTTTGTACTGTTTGCTGCATGCAGATATTTATACATGGATATAACTATATTTTAAGCGGTATGCATTATGTCAGTACTACATCGACATGTAAACACTGTCTTAGCCATAGTGATATTCATACTGTTATATTGTTTCTCTCTACATGTATGTTCTATATCAATAAACTTTGATTGTGAAAAAAATAGTGTTCCCCTTATTGGGCCAACCCTTACATCCATCCCAGCTAGTTTATACCTGCACAGACAGGATCCTAACCAATCATCTCTGCCAGAAGCCACAAGTATACCCTGTAATCTATTTGTAGTCACAGGCAATCCCACCAATCTTTGTTTGTCACAGCCCTTCAACTTTTGTCATCAATGTTTGTAAAGTTTACCATTGCATTTTAGTGTGTAGTCAGTTGTGATTTTTCCATACATGACAGATGATTCAAGATATATTTATATGAAAGTAAGACATCTGTACAATACTTGGTGAGCATCGCATGGAAAATCCTATGCCCACACTCTGGACACTCGGCCATTGTGTAGGTAAGTGCAGCACTTCAGGCTAGCTTCAGATGCACTTCCAACTGTGTTGTTGAGCATTCAGCTATTGTGTGCTCAAGTTCCAGCGGGTTGCTTAGGCTCTGGCCTATCAGCCTTTCTTGCTGGGCAACGTGTTATTGTGTAACTAAGCTGGGGGGGGGGGGGGAGGTAGTTTAGGCACTGGGCAGTGGTTCCAGCGTATCAGTTTCTGCGCTGGGTGCTATTGTATAGCGGAGTCCCATATGATTACAGGTTAATGTAAGTTAGTTAGGCTTAGTTCTAGGAGGGTTCCTGTTAGGGGTTTGGGTTAGAGGTTAGTGTTAGGAGATGGTAGTCATTCATGGAAATAGCAGGACAGAAATCAACAATTTAACTTAAATTAAACCATTATAAGAGTATTGTTTATGATATTCAAAATAAGAGCAGTCCTGACACCCAAATACACAGGCACCTTCTTTTACATGTATCTCACTGCCATACCCTAGTGAAATGAGCATTGTTGGCATTTGATCCTATTTCTGCCTACTCAGTGGCCACAAAGTGATCACAGGTTCAGGTTCCAGGAAGTATGGTACACGTCACCTGGCTGGGTGAAAAAAGGTGATTATCGGTACAGTATTTGATTTTTAAAAATAAGCACTGAATGGCTTTAAAAACCATTGTTAAAAAAATTGCACTTGCCAGCTTCCTGATTGGCAGCATCTGCAGTCAGAATGTAGTGCCATCTCTACAGTGCCAGCCTGTAGGTAATATGGTTGCTGGTATCAGGGGCTTTGCATCTGCAGAGCTGTTTGGAGGGCATGTTTAATTTAGGCCTCACTATATTACATTTGATTTTGCCTGGAAGGGAAAAGTGTCTGCAAGCAAGAGATGAGAGTATCTCATCCATTTTTCAGGACGTTTCAGTTCAAGACCCCTATTCCATATTGACTTGTACGTTCAGCATAGCTGTCCACCGCGAAGGTAGCGGTAATGTAAAAAATGCACAGAAGCACATGAGCGCAAGACACAGCACTGCAAGATAAACCGCCGTTTCCAGCCCAGAGAAGCGAGGCTTGACATTGACATGCTCTTTCAAGTTAAAGTGTCTGGCAAATTATCATTTTATCTTTTCTGTCACCCACAGGTTCAGAGCGCCCGGTTTAATGTTCATTCTCTAGGGAGCTAACCCACAACTGGGGAAATAAGTCTCTAGGATCAGTTTATTATATCTACAAAGCTACTAAAAGCAGAAGTTATACTTCTTTATACTGAAAAAAAAAACATTCAGTAACTCAGAATGTATGTGTATGCATGCACACAAACACACATACATTCCACACACACACAGCTGAGGACAAATTTGTTGGTACCCTTTCAACCAAAAACAGTAAAATCCACAGTCTCTGAAATATCTTGAAACAAGTAACTGGCACATGTCATTGTTTATTTTGTATTTAGAAAAAAAGACTTTGCTTTAGAGTTTTGTCCAACGGAGTATCTGAAATTATAATGCAAATAAAAATGGTGTGGACAAAAATGATGGAACTTTAGATTATTATGTTGTTGCACAACTTTTATAGGCAATTGTGGGATTCCTGTAGCAATCAGTAAGACACCTGTTGCTGGCCATAGGTAGTTTCCTGTCCTAAAGGAGTCATCAGGGGAAATATGCTAAAAGAAGTGGTACTTACCGGGGGCATCCTCCAGCTCCAAGCTCCCAGGACGTCCCTCGCCGCAGCTCTGCCCGCAGCTGTTTGCCGCAGGTCCGTCCCGGTCCCTGGCGATGACGTCAGAGCGACCTCGAGATCGCTCTGTACTTGTCAATCACCGCCACGTGGGCCGGAGTGGACTGCGCAGGCGCAGTACTACTGCACCTGGGCAGTCCGCTCCGGCCCACGTGGCAGTGATTGACAGCACCGCTCGTGCAGGTCTGGAGGTCGCTCGGACGTCATCGCTGGGGACCGGGACGGACCTGCGGCGGACGGCTGCAGGCAGAGCTGCGGCGAGGGACGTCCTGGGAGCTTGGAGCTGGAGGAAGCCCCCGGTAAGTACCACTTCTTTTAGCATATTTCCCCTGATGACTCATTTAAAGGATACCCGGAATGACATGTGACATGATGAGATAGACATGTGTATGTACAGTGCCTAGCACACAAATAACTATGCTATGTTCCTTTTTTTCTTTCTCTGCCTGAAAGAGTTAAATATCAGGTATGTAAGTGGCTGACTCAGACAGGAAGTGACTACAGTGTGACCCTCACTGATAAGAAATTCCAACTACAAAATGCTTTCCTAGCAGAAAATGGCTTCTGAAAGCAAGAAAGAGGTAAAAAGGAGAATTTCTTATCAGTAAGGGTCACACTGTAGTCACTTCCTGTCTGAGTCAGGACTGAGTCAGACACTTACATACCTGATATTTAACTCTTTCAGGCAGAGAAATAAAAAAAAGGAACACAGCATAGTTATTTGTGTGCTAGGCACTGTACATACACATGTCTATCTCATCATGTCACATGTCACTTCGGGTATCCTTTAAAGGAACACTATTGATTAACATGTTTTTTAACCTGGGATTGAGAGAGTTCCTGAAGTGCTGGTAAATAATGATGTATACATTTTACTTGCTTACCTTTTTTTGTTTACTGTATCAAGTTCCTTTCAATCTTAACTGACGGCAAGTCTGCTCAAATCTGAGGGCAGAGTGAACCATGAGGGGAGAGGGAATTCCCTCACAGTGCATCTGTTAACCCTGTGTGTGTGTGAGAGAAAGCTCTCAGCAGCTGCCTGTGTCCTGTGTCTCTGACTGAAGTGTCTGAAGCGGGCAGAGGAAATGTAACTTGTTATAAACATTTGTAATTGTCAATTTGTTTTATTTTGTTTTGCTTTCAGAGAAAAATACTATCTAGTCTGATATGTAAAAAAAAAGCAAAACTGGCTGTGCATTGAAGCAGACACCTTTTTTGAGAATGATTTGTTCCAATACAGCTAAATCCTACACACAATGAATTGCAGCTTTTGCCTCTGATATTTAACATGAAAAGTAGAAAAATGTTTACACAGCTACTTAGACATTATTTGTACATTGTAATTTTAGAAAACTTGGGTATTGATAGTGTTCCTATAAGGATACTGCCCCAGCTTTGTTAGTCTTGAAGGGGGTCTTCTCCAGACTGCATATTTTGGTCTTTTCCATGGATAGGATTCTAATCAGGACTCCATAATCTGCTACTGAGACAGAGCTTTGTGACACTGAGAGGTATGTTTCACTCCAGAATATCATGGTATTCTTGAGATTTCATTTTCCCTGCCTGTTCCAGGATCAGCAAAGCAGTCCCGAAACATAACTGACCCTCCTCCACGTTTCACTGTAGGTATAGTGTCCTTTTCATCTGTGAACACAGTGCTGATATGACTTGACAAAAAGCTCCAGTATTGACTTTTCTATCAAAAAGGACCTTCTCTTGGCAGCATTGTGGCCTCTCATCATGTATTTTAGCAATTTCTAGTTAGGGTTCTTTAGGTGGGTACGGGCCTTAAAGTGGAACTGTAAATACAATTTAAGCACACTGCTTCACTTACCTGGGGCTTCCCCAAGCCCCCAGCAGCCGTCCTGTCCCGCGCTGGTCCTGCCCGAGTCACCGTTCTCCCGCCCCCAGCTAGTTTCGGTTTCGTCGCCGAGGCACTGCGCCTGCGCGGCTCTGGCCACGCGTATCCTTTCTTCGCGTCCCCTGCTATTACTATAGTGTTGAACAAAGTCCATCCACCAACATCCATTGCATAATAATATTAAGCTGGCACATTTGCAAGGTGGTGGAGCTAAAGCACACAAGCTGGCACTGACCCCGCCCCATCACTAATGCCAAGTCCCGCCCCCTCCCCTGCCACTGATGCAAGGTATATAGCCTCCAGTTTCCTGGTCCTGATCCTTTTTTCCAGATCACTAATCTACCCCCCCCCCACCACCACCCACCACCACCACACACACACCCTCCAGCACCCTGGAAAAATTAGAATGAATGACAGACAAAAATAGAATGTTGGGTTGATGTAGCTCTGTAAGTTTTATAACCTATAGGCGTGCTATACACCAGCAGTTCTGGTTGTAAGCCTGGCTTCAGGAGCATAAAGCAATAATTTACATATTCAGTAGTGATGCATTGTGGGAAAACACAGTTACGCACTTAAAGCTGAATTATCTCAAAATGCCTTCTGTTATAAGAAGTAAAACTACCCAGAATCAAATGGTGAGAATGCAGCTTGAGTAAAAATGTTTTTACATGTTATTAAAAGTTAAAAATTAGGATTACTGTTTAAAACAGTGGTTCTCAAACTTTTCTGGGTCAAGGCACCCTTGATGACTTATTTTTCAAGGCGCCCCTTGACAAAAAACTATTACAAAAATGCAAGCTCACCATTTTACACCTTGTACCCTGTGTCCTCCTCTGTCCTTCCTTTGGGCCCTGTTTGTCCCCTGTATCCTCCTCCAACCCCCTTTGTGTCCCCGTGTCCTCGTTTGTCCCGTATCCTCCTCCTACCCCCTTTGTGTCCTCATTTTTGCCCCTATGTCCTCTTTCATCCCTCTTTGTGTCCTCTTTTGTCCACCTTTGTGCCTCTGTTTGTCCAAACAGAGGCCTCTCCTCTTCCTAACTCTTCACCCTAGTGCCGTTTGCGTGTAATAACGAGATCAGGAATAGCCGGCACTAGGGGAAGAGTGAGGGAGAGCAGAAGCCACTGATCGCAGCAGGCATCCTTGGATCAGGAGAGAGACGCAATTGGCAGAAGAAATAGAATAGGGGCACGTGACATCGGAGGGCAGCCACGGCACCCCAAGAAGTGCTCAAGGTGCACTAGAGTGCCGCGGTACCCAGTGTGAGAACCTCTGGTTTACAGATATATTATACGTACCTGGAACTTCTTCCAGCCCTCTGTAGTCTGTCATCTCCCGCTGTGTCCATCCGGTCCCCTCTGTTCAACCTAATCAAAACCCCTTACTTGATTTTTGCCCTCCTAATATACCTATTACATAACCTGTACCCTGCCGCTTTCTATTCCTAGTCTTTCTTCTTTGCCTATATTTCAACCTCTTAAATGATATCTCATTATAATCCATCTCCAGATATTTTGTTAACCCTATCCCTAATGCAAGCCTTTCTATACCCTAACCTACCACTAAAAGACCTTGAGATCCTCACCATTTTCTATACTTACCTATTAGCATGAAAACTACATATCAGACCCACAAATGAAGCAATGCTGGTTTATTTTCCTTTATTTGTAAAACAGCATTAGGAGTAGGAATTTAATACAAGGATATCTCAGATTCCTCAGTTTGGAGCAATTGAAAGCAAAGCTTCAATTGCCAAGGGTGTAGAGTAACAATTATTCAGTGATCTTGAGGCCTTACTGCATCAAATGCACCAGTGCTTCCAGAAACTCATGTGAGATTATCATAGCTACAGTACTTGAAGGAATCACAAGAAGTTAATGTGCATACATTTAAAAAGGGCCATGGGAAATTTGGCCACTATGTAAAGACCTAACTAGATTATTGGCAATACTCCCAATATTCTACTATGGCTTTACCTTCCCTCGCTCTCATGGTAACCCTCCCTCTACCTACTCCTAACACTAACCCTCCCGCTACCCTATGCCTAACACTAACCCTCTCCACCTGTGCAATACCTTCTATTGGGTGTATGACTGAGAACTAAATTATACACTGGGCGGCGCTATAGCCACGGTTAACTTTGTGGTCTACGGCAATGTCCAAATTACTCAGTGGCCACGGATGCCCAAAAAAAACTGCCTTGGTTAATGTAGCCAGTTGATTCAAAATGGTTTCAGGCAGATTTGATCATTATTATAATTGTGTACATTTATAGCACTGACAACTTCTGAAGTATTGTACAGAGTATATAATCATGTAACGAACTGCTAAAGATCTAATCTCTCCCATAGTCATAGTTTAAGGCCAGTTAACTTATCAGTATGTTTTTGGGTTGTGTGAAGAAACATGAGTGGCTGGAGGAAACACATTCAGGTTAATACAAATGCTAAGCAGATTGTGTCCTGGCCCAGATTTGAACTAGGGACCTCAGTGCTACAAGGAAAGCATGCTATTCATTATACCTACGTGCCAACCATCTTGGCCAAGTGCTTTGGACAGAATTGATCAGTAATATATGTAAAGTAATGAGACATGCAGTTTCTCATTGCTTGTGCTGAGTTTCATCCTTTAGTTTTTCTGTTCTGCCACAAAATGACAACTATGCTCGTAACAGGTACTCTTAGATTACCATGATAAGGACACCTTGCACTTCTACATCTCAGGCAGAGACACCAAAGGAAGCAGAATTCCCACTGCAGAAAGAGAGACAGATGTCCTTCAATGGGGCGGTCCTGGACTCATTTAATATAAAGCAGCTTTGTTTTTGAAACAAGTGTGTGACAATATGAGCCCTATGCGTACAGAGCAGGGAACATACTGAGGCAGTGACATAACGATCTCTACAGATGGTGCACCACAGGCTTCTCCACAGGAGGCTCTGTTTGGAAATGAACATCTAAATTAAATCACAAGATCCGTGACAATGATAAGCCTACTCCCAGTGATTCTCAATTTATTAATATTTAAATCGGCTTGAAACAGGGTTAATGAGAAGGATGTGATTAGCAGGCATTGGGTTATATGAACATTTGTTAGCTGTCACTTGTGTACATATGGCATCCTGGCCATTTAGACATAGCATTTAGTAGTGACATGTCAGAGTAACAATCACACTTGTAGAACGTGCAATGACCCTGATCATCAAATGAACCTGAACGCGGCAAGTGACTCCTTCTTATGTGTCTCTTCAAGTTTTCATAATCATTTAATTATCTGGCTGCCATATAGTGAATGTATTACGCTTCCATGTTTTGAATGGTGCATTGTCCATATAAAGATGCACAAGTACATTATTTATGTATCTTGTACAAGGCAATAACCACACTTAGCTCCTTGATTACATTGTGATGTATTCATTCATGTTCAACTCAATAAAACAACTAAAAACTAAGAACAAATAAAAGGAAATTTTATGCTGTGTGGCTTACCTGACCATCCAGAATTCTTATGCCTCTGTTTGGATTTATGGGGATAAGGCCTTTACCAATCACACAGAGGTCAGGATTTAATAATTACAGGTATCCCAGTGTTCCTTGGTTCTGTTTGTATTTATGTGGATACACCCTGTACCAATCACACAGAGGTCAGGATGTAAAATTTCAGGCAATCCAATGTTCCTTCGTGTACTGCAGTGACCTATTCAGTACACAGGGAAGGAGTGCAAACATCCGAGATCAAGTCAGTTTATTCGGTATTGGCTCAGAGCCATGCTGCTCCTAATTTTGGCGCCGCCATAGATCATAACGTTTCTGCTACTAACAAAATCACTGTAATTTGGGTGCTGGCAATAGCCGTACACCAAATTAAATGGGCAGAAATCAAAAAATTTGCTAATCATTAGGGGTATATATTTAAAATTTTCTGCAAGATTTCCTATAGCAAGTAGAACCATCTTTCAGCTTCTTCCAGTGCCCATATTGCACGCCACCAGAACATGCGGACGTTCTGTGATTCCAGAGATGCCATAATGTATCTTTTCACATTGATTAATGTGGCCATACATATATCAATTTAGGATCAGGCATGAGCTCACAGTTACTCACGAGTGGCTAAGCACTTGAATACGTGATTTAAATGAGGTTTAATTGCCTCAGCTGTGCGGCGGGGAAACAAGGGGTTATTTACCCATAACTCCCTCCTTCAACACCTTCAAGAAGGCCCTCAAAACTCACCTTTTCACTCTGGCCTACCACCCCTCACAATTGCTCTAAACACACAGCTGAACTCTGGTCCCCTATCTCTCGTGTCCCTACCTCTCCCTCTAGATTGTAAGCCTTTGGGCAGGGTCCTCCTCCTTTTGTGTCCTACCTGATCATACACCTCCATTACTGTGCACCCATGCTATGCATTTGAGTGAACCTAACTTGCCTAATCTCCATGCTCCCATCCAGTGACTGACTAAGCATTACCTTGTACTCATACTGTGCTGTGTGATTTGGTTTTCTTGTATTCCTGTATTGTCATATTGCTGTATGTCACCCCTAAATATTGTCTGTAACCTAAATTAATGTCCAGCACTGCGTAATATGTTGGCGCTTTATAAATACAATAAATAATAATAATAATAATATATCGTGTGCTTCAAATAGCTTGCACGCGTCCCATTGGACGCGTTCCAAGACTCACCGCACGCACTTCCTCCTTTAAGCCGGAAGGAGGAAGTGCGTGGTAGTGAGTCTTACAAAGCATCCATAGGACGCATGCAAGCTATTTGGAGCACACAATCAGGGGCGTCTGAGTCACTAGGCAACTCTAAATTTTTGCCTATGGCGCCGTGGGTGGAAGTGGGCGCCCTCTCGCCAAGTTGCCGCTCTGTGCGTGTTTATTTCTTTTATTTTTTTTCAGCCAGGTCGGCACCGGCTGTGACAGGCAGCTCAGCCTGTGCCCAGCGCCGCCTACTGGTCCGCCCCCTTCCTCTCCTCCTCTCCGAGCGAGCAGTAACAGCACCGCACGCACATTAGTTTATGTGCGAGTGCGATGCCGCCGCCTACTGGTCCGCCCTCTCTCCCCGCCCGCTCTCTCCCTCTCGCTGTGTACAGCGAGCGGCCGCCGCACGCTAGCTTGTTTACATGCCGCGCCGGCACGCCCCTAACTCCGTCCCCATCTGTCACATGTGCTTGAGGCACCGTGTGTGACGCAGGCAGGACGGAGGGACCAGTGCTACCACGGCGCCGGCTGACACCTGGCTGACCTGACTGAGCAGTGTGCTAGCAGAGACGACGACACACACACCTCACTCACGGTGAGTGCCATCTCTGCAGATCTGACTGCTGCTCTTGATAATTTTTTATATGCATCCTGGCTGGCCCTGATTCCGCCCCCCCCCCCCCCCGCTTGCCCATGTGGCTTCTGGGAATGGATATTAAATAAAACAGGGGCATATAGCATCATGCCTGCTGCTGTGTGGGTCTGGGCACAGTGGGCAGGACTCGGAGGGAGACACACATGCTGCACAGTGTGCAGAGCAGCAGAGGGGAGACCCTCATAGTGAGTGGCGTGCCCCCTCTCGATATTATATGCCCCACTGTCCCCTGGCTGGCCCTGAGATTTGAGTGGGGGGGGGGCACAGGTTTTCTTGCCTGGAGTGACAGAGTGGCACACAATATATGATGGACTTATGGGTAAATAACCCCTTGTTTCCCCGTCGCACAGCTGAGGCAATTAGGCCTCACTTAAATCACGTATTCAAGTGCTTAGCCACTCGTGTGTACTCGTGAGCCCATGCCTGCTTAGGATTGAAGTAATAAAATCAGCAATAACAGTCACACACACGGAGCAAGGAACAAAGCTCTGCTGCTTCTCTGCTTCTAGTCATGTGATCAAACTTTCAAGATGGGATTTTGGGGTTTGTTTGTTTTTTACTGCAGAAGTCCCATTACAGATTGACTCTGATAACTGAGCCTTTAGATGGTATCTTTAGATCCTACAGTGTCGTTTCACCTTATGCATCCGAGCAACTTTCACCTCCCATTCATTCACCAATTTATTTGGGTGGTACATTTTGCTAAGAATTATTTTTTTCTAAATGCATTTTAACAGAATATTAAGAAAAATTCATTATTTCTCAGTTTTCAGCCATTATAGCTTTAAAATAATACATGCTACCATAATTAAAACCCCTGTATTCTATTTGCCCATTTGTCCCGGTTATTACACCATTTAAATTATGTCCCTATGACAATGTATGGCGTCAATATTTTATTTGGAAATAAAGGTGCATTTTTTCAATTTGCACCCATCACTATTTACAAGCTTATAATTTAAAAAATTATAGTAATATACTTGCTTGACATGCATATTAAAAAAGTTCAGACCCTTAGGTAACTATTTATGTTGTTTTTTTTTAATTGTAATTTTATTTTATTTTTTTATTGAATTTTTATTTGGGGTTTTTCGGAGTGGGGAGGTAAACAGGGGGGGCATAGATCAATGAATTCATTCCCATTCATGAATCTCAGGGGCAGTGGAAGGCGTCAGGAGTGCGCGTGGCGCCGCAACAGCAGTGCAGGCTATCTGGACGGATATATCCGTCCAGATAGACCTAAGTGGTTAAAATATGGGTGTACTTGAAATGGTGAGGAAGGGTTATTTTGTTTTTGTTTGAAAAATGGGGTTACTCTTTCACATAGAAAAGTACTGGATAAAGCTTCCCTTTAGTGCTCATCTTCATGTCATCAAGATCAATTGTCACTTACCCACAGGCTTTGTTCACAAAGATGTCCAAAGAGCAGTAGATCATAACTGGTCAGAGCTTGCCTATCAATAATGCCAACCATTCCTGTTAGCATCTGTAAGCTGGTGCATTTTGAAAAGACTGGCCTGTCAGAACTCGACCCTCCAAGGTGCACCTTGGAGGGTCGAGTTCTGACAGGCCAGTCTTTTCGTGTTGGATTAATATGGAGGATTGATGGACCTCTGATCCTGACGGGATTCCCCAATATATAGTTTCATCCCAGAGGCGGGCAGATACAATATAGATTGCAGCTGGTGCATTTTGCACATTCGGTTGGCGTTAGGCTACTTTTGACTGCATTTGATTGTTTGTTGATCAGATGCGTGATGTAAATCTACAGTATGTGACGTAGGGAAATCATGGATTTTTTTTTTATATTGCCACAATAAAGGCTGACATGGGTATGACATGCTTCATTCACAATTTCTCCATACGTTTGGTTGATCCCTTTCTGTGCTTTTAATGAACTAGTTTCCAGGATCCATAGCTGGTTTCAGGCACAGGTGAAGCTGTTAGAGGAAGCACAGGTGTATAAATTAGTGAGTGAGTCACCGGGACACGTTCGCTTTACATAATGATGGGACCACCTGTGCTCAGATCAGTTGATGAGGGGGGTAAGTCAGAAGCCTGTTGAGCTGAGAGCCTCTGTAGTAACCTTTCCAGGGGTCTCTGGTGACTTGCTTCAAGCTATTTATTGATTTTCAAGCTGTGCGCTGTCAGAGCATCCCATGCCGTGTTTTTGTTAGGAGAGGAAAGGTCCTTCTCCTCTCGGAGTGTGAAACCTTTAGGGGGTGCAGCAGCTGATCTTGGGGAGCTTTAAGGTCACTGTCACTAGTTCCTGCTTTAGCATAATATTCAGTGCTTTACTGAGGACATACATTGAAACTAGAATAAAGTATCAGATGCCAGGAAATGAATTTCCTCAGAACCAAAGTGAACATTTTCTTAGAACCCTCCATAGATAGTAATGCATTCTAGCCAGTAGTTCTAGATTGGGGCATATATCAGGACCCCAGTATATAATCTAGCATCATTTTCACACAGTCAGGAGAATCTTCATTTTCCATCAGTCCATCTACTGGAGGCAGCACTGCTGGAGGAGACTCCAGCAAACATGTTTTCTCAAATAGGATTACATGACGATTACTGCAAAGAACAATATTTGTGATTTTTCACTGGACCAATTGACGTTTTTGGAGCGATCACGATTTGCGCTTCTATGAAGGCTAATTGCGATCACTCCAGAATCGCCGCAAAACTGTTGCAGGTAACGCATTTGCTATTGGTGGTTAATTGCGAAACGCCCATGATCGGCGATAATCGCTGCAGTGAGAACACTTCCATAGGGTAACAAAGCACTAGCCCTTTAGCAATTAGTGGAACAAAGCACTAGCGCTTTAGCGATTAGCAGGAATCACCCACTAATCGCTTAGGTGTGAATGGGCCCTTAGAGCTGAAAATGTTTTCTTTATGCCGGGAGGATCGTTCAGGAACAGTCTTATCAGTCCGCCGACAGTGCGTACACACGCACTACAGTCTGCTGAAAACCCGCCCAGCGGGAGGTACCAACGGACCCGTTGTTTGCTTCTGTAGTGCGTGTGTACGCACCTCTAGTATTGAATTCTGGTCTGGGCACCAGACCACCTTTAGGTGCTTCCATTTCTTATTACAATACCAAAAATTACTAGTAGGATACCTCCCTCCAACCCCCAAACTTCTTTGGATGTTCAGGCATGACCCAACAAGGGTTTCATGTCTCTCCATTCTGCTGTTTCCAGATGTTACCCAGGTGGGGTCTTCTTGTCCTGTAGACGTGAGACAACAAAAATATCTTGTTATGATTGTTTAGCTTTAACACAGATGTTCACATTAAATAGAGACTGTACTATGCACATGCAGCTTTTTTGGTGCATGTGTAGGTACTTACATGATGCCATAAGCACCAATGTTGTTTTTGTGGGGGTAAAGGACACAGTAAAAAAAAAAAGTACATTTAAGTCAATCAGCTTTTAATTACAAAAACAGTCATCAGGTTGGTTAAAGATGCCACCACCACTACTATATACTGGAAAAATCAGCAGAACTCTACAACGATGTCTATGGATTTATTCAGATCCATTAAATAGTTCTGAGTAGCGGTGACTAACTAAGTGGCAGACGCTCTTTTGTTGCATCACTTCATACCTACCCAGACCATATATGCATGGAGTTTGTGAGTTCTCCTTGTGTTTCTGTGGTTTTGCACCATGTATTCCCGTTTCTTTTCGTATGCCAAAACAAGACACAACAAATAACATCTATATTGCGCTTCTTTTCCTGGCGAACTCAAAGCTCTTGAGCTTCTGCCACTAGGGCGCACTCAGTAGGCAGCAGCAGTGTTAGGGAGTCTTGCCCAAGGTCTCCTTACCAAATAGGTGTTGACTTACTGAACAGGAAGAGCTGAGATTTAAACCCAGGCCACCACTGTCAGGGGCAGAGCCCTTAACCATTACACTATCCAACCAACATACTGGTGGCTTTACTGGTTTCCCCCCAAATTGACCCTAGACTGTGGTAGGGACATTAAGATTGTGAACACTGCTTAGGGACGACTGGTGGTATGAAAATGTCATCATAACCTATAAAGCCATGCAGTATATTTGTCAGCACAATGTAAACAGGTAATAGTATAACTAATACTCGTTTCATTTGCTACTGCCAAGGTTTACTTCCTTTTTGTATTTCATACAACTCCGTGTCAAAGTGGTATATTTTTTACTATAGTAAATTATAGATAAGTTCTAAATCAGCCTAAACACTGCCTTGTGAATTGGCACTAAAAAACAAAAACTTCCTTTCAGATCTGCATTACTACACGGGGTCCCCGTTGCCTGGGAGGGAGCTGTTTGTAGCTCATTGATTGGTTTGCTGGTCGAGCCTGTGAAGTGTGTCCAGCTTCCCAGATGCCTATTCTCCATGTAAAACACATAGTAGTTAAGTTTCACGCTGACTCTCTCATCCTTTGTGTTTAGCAAATAAGGTCAAGCAACAGCGTGGCCATGCAAATGAGAATCCTTATCATTCGTATCAAGACGTCGGGAGGATTATCTGAGCATTAACCTTGATTTTAATGGCATTGGTTGAGTGGCAAAATCACAATTTGGATGAGTCTGATTATTTACTAAATACAATACATAAATGCAACGGGTTTTTAACACCCATTGCACTCTGTTATTATCGCATTACTTCCATCCTTTGTTGCCTTGCAGACAGGAATATGAAAGCAATCTGTCCTGTAGTGAGCCTGGCTCCAGAAGCATTTCTCTGATAAGAAGACCCCCTGCCCTTTGCTAGTGTCTGGTCCAGTAGGCTTAGCCATGCGCTTAATCCCCAGAAAGTGCTTCGATTATTGCTGACCAGCAATGGCAAAAAAATATATATATATTTTTTTTTTTCTGGAGCTATCAACCTTCCTTTAATTCCTTAAGCAGAAATGCAGTGCAATCTATATTTCCTTGGCATGTGTCACGCAGATGGCGCACAGCTCATGTTTTCAAATAACCATGCTCAAAAATAACATAGTTTGAATAATAAATGCAGCAAATCCGCTCCTAAGAAATAGAGGCACAATTCTCAAGAGCTGCATAAACTTTTCCGCATGAAGCTGTATCTCATCCATATTATGCAGAAAGAATAGCTTCTCTACAAAGTGGGTATTTGTATCTGTAGCTTTTAATTTCACAAGGAAGGGTTAGAAAAGGCAGATCCTGGTTTTAAACAGCCTAACATGTTTTTTTTTTAACATTTAATGTTTAGTTGATTTGTCTGAAACAGCATGTTTTTTTTTTCTTCCTCCAGGCTTGTCTTTGCGCTTGACATTTAAAAAACGAGCAGATTCAAATCTGTCATGTAGGGCGCCACTGTCAGGCAACCATGACTCTACATTTTAGTATTGATTGGAGTCGTTGGAAGTAAATTCCTTTTTTAACTTAATCCTCATCCCCTTCCCATGACAGGAGAGTGCTTGTGTGCATGCATCTATGCAGATGTTCAACCCACGGTAAAGATAAAATAAAAAATACATCACTATATTCTGTAGAATATTTCATATGCAAAGTCCTCCTTTGTACGATGGGTTTTTGGATCCGCTTCTCCATATTACAGCTTTCGATAAAAGATATATACATATTTTCCAGCAGGTGAAAATGAATTTTATTTTTAGTTTGATTTTTTTTTTGGCCATAAGCCAGTCTGATCTGCTGGCTCATGCCATAGCCTGGGGGATCGGCATGCAGAAATTTTAAGTCCACTGTCACTTTTTGGGTTGTGCGAATCAGTATTTCAGCTGTGGAGTTTGTCTTTCGAAATAAGAAACGGTAAATAAAATTTCGTAAAAAATTTACAGATATTCGTCATGGTAACATTAAACTAGGAAAGGTTCAAAACATCATTAATAGCAATTAAGTGTTTTATTTTCCAGCATATACCATATGCACTTATGAGAAAGTAGAGGGAAGTTTTATTAGCCATAACAATTCATTTTATGCAAATTTTGTTTTTTTGTCAAAAGAAAATCTGAAATATTACAGATAAAACCATTGTTTTGGAGTTCCTGGAGGTTTGTTTGAAAAGTTTAGTAAGTATAAAAAGGTTTAAGTTTAGTAAGTAGAAAAAGGTTCTTGTTTAAAAAAGAACTGTCGCGAAAATCTTAAAATTTAAAACACATACCAATAAGAAATACATTTCTTCCAAAGTAAAATGACCCATTACTTTTCTCCTATGTTGCTGTCACTTACAGTAGGTAGTAGAAATTTGACAGAACCGACAGGTTTTCGGTTAGTCCATCTTTTCATGGGGGATTCTCAGGATGGCCTTTATTCTTTACAAAGACATTCCCTGAAAAAAGATTTATACAAAGATGCTGGCCAGCCTCCGTGCTCGCTACACACTTTTTTGGCAGTTGGACGGAGCAACTGCCATTCACTAAGTGCTTCTAAAAACAAAGAAAACCCCGATAACCCCCATGAGAAGTTGGGTGATCCAAAATCTGTTGGTAATGTCAGATTTCTACTGCTTACTGTAAGTGACAGCGACATAGGAGAAAAGTAATTTATGGCTCATTTTACTCTAGAAGAAATGTACTTCTTATTTGTATACGTGTACATGTATTTTAAATTTTAAGATTTTCGTGACAGAGGTCCTTTAAGGCTGTTTGGCAATTGGCTGTGTAGCAAAGATAATGGTACCTAAGTAATGGTCACCAACTGTGTTCTTTTGCTAGAGAGAAGTGAAGTGAAACACTTACAAAAGACACAACTGCACCCTGCTTACAAAACTTGCAAGCAAACAAATAGATTTTATTTAGTATTATTTAGTTTAAATAATACAAAAATAGTTTTTACCATTAAATGTCATAACTGAAAACAAATACTGTAGATTAATTAAATACTATGCATTGTATTTTTTATTTTTTTCCAGATTACAAAGAACATTTTATGTAAACAAAAATATGGGACATGTTTCATTTTATAACATATTAAGAGAAACTAAGTTGTACTAAAATACTTAACACAACACCTCATTGAGGTGGCCATACAACATGCAATTTGATTGTACAGTCTTACCTTACCACATCCCTGTAGTACAAGTAGAACCCATTTGTTTATCCATATAGGGTGATAGTTTAGTGTATGGCCAACTTTGCAAGGTTCCTCCCAGGTTGTCTTTCTATTTGCAAACATGTTCAGAATGCACTGACGGGTCTTACTTCTTCTATTCTACCCCTTGACCGCCTTATTTACACCTAACCCATATTGACCCTCCGTTATTTTCATTGGGCACTAGTTTCAAGCGCAAAGCTAAAGCATTGGTTGCAAACCAACAATGCCAGAACAGCCTGCTTCACTGCCTCTATATTGGCAGATAGGGCCATTGGTGTCTATAGTTAACTGATAGAGTGATAAAAATTAGCTGATGTTCTAGATAGAAGACAGAACAAGAATATTTTGTAGCGTGTGTGTGTGTGTTCCCGTAAGGTCATTTACAGGTATTTAGAGCCACGCTGGTTTTTTGTCCTGGCCTTACTGTGATTTAATTTAGACTGGTGCACTAACGTGCACCTAGACAGTAACCTTAGGTCCACAGGTGGTTTAATGTAGCCATTTGATGAATAATAAGAGTTAGGGCCTGTTGAAGGAACAGCAAACTCCTTCCTAATGACCTATTTCTACTACAGGCGGATTCTGGATGCAGAAAAACTGACTCCAATGAAAGCCTATGGGAAATCTGCATCAGAAAAATTGCATTTAGCGGAAACAGGCCAATAGGCATTCGTTGGAGTCAGTTTTCTGCATCCAGAATCTGCGTGTAGTAGAAATAGGCCCTTAGGAAGGAGTTTGCTGTTCCTTGAATGATATGCTGCTATGATCCAGCGGACTACATTTTACGCCTTGGTCTCAGTGCAGGGATTGACGTCAGTCATACCTGAGCGTAAATTAAGGTTCTGCTGACGTCAGTGAAGAGTTCAACAATGTTTTGTCATCAGTATAGATTCAGATAGAGAGAAATGGAAAGCGCACCTAAAACCAAGCTGCACCTGACTGACACTATCTCCATAGAGCTGCTGGGCCTCTTTAAGACACAACTGCACTCATTACAGCTGAGACAGGTGCTAGACACCTATGGAGGATGTCCTTTCTGACAGGATTACCTCATCGCGGTGGAATGGTCTAATACGAATTCCTTTGCATGCAAATTATTTTGGAAGCAAACCTCCTCCATAAGTGTTCAGCACTTGTCTCAGCTGTAATGAGTGCAGTGGTGTCTTTAGAGTCCCTGCAGCTCTATGCAGATAGTGTTTTTTTTAATGTAAATTATTAGTAAAATGACGTGTCACACTACCACCATGAAGCTGAGATTAGCTCACTAAAAAACCATACCCATTATCATACCAATTGCCACTGACGGTCTCATGTTTTATTGAAGCATATTGTTTACAAGGCAATTTACTTGTGGTCATTAATGAGTGTTTTTGTAAAGGGTTAATCAGAATAATTGATTGGCGTTGTGTTACAGTGGTTATTACATAGCCTTGGTTATTTCCTTTAATGGGTATGGGAAAGCAATGGTCCTTTTTTTCATCTGAATAATCCTGATAGACAGAATGTACAAAACTGCTGTAAATTAACTTTCAAGTGCCGGCCCATTCAGTTTGGGTAATCTGACACTTTATAGCTGCTAATGAGGAGGAGCACCATGTTTTGCAGTACGAGTAGCTATTCAGTGGAAAAGCTTATGTAATAGTTATGTATATTTGAAAGTGATTATTGTCACTTCCTGCAATCCATATTTCTCAGCCCAGCACACATGCACTGCACCTTCGCTCATACAGATAGATGTCTTAGGACCTGCATGTGATATGACATAAGTCACCATCTCAGTTGGGTCTCCCATCAGTGAAATGATAAAGAGCACCAAAGGGATCATATAACCCACATTAATTTCTCTCTGACTTACTGAAAGAATGGCTATAAACTGAATTTATAAACTAACGTTCATTCATCTACTACCCCGCACAGGTATTGAGTACCACCCCTTACCGGAGAATTGCTCATCATTCAGCATCACCACACCAGTCTCTAGTCCCGACTTTCAGTGTCCTTATGTACACAATAGGACACATACCCCATATTACTCTGCTTTAGGATAGTGAAACACTTGTGGGACAGATGGGGGGGGATAGGTGGGATAGCAGATATGCTTCCTGCAGTAAGTGTAGCAGGAACACTAGTGTCAGTGGGGGCCAACGTGAAGGTGAGGCCTGGGGGAGGAATGCTGTTCTGTGATCTCTGCAGGTATATGGTCACTATTAGTGGTAGCAGGACCAGAGTTGGGGGGAGGGCTAAAGGAGGAATGCTCTGCTGTGATCTCTACAGATACATGGTCACTATTAGTGGTAGCAGGACCAGAGTTTGCAGCAGGACCAGTGTGTGTGTGTGTGTGTGTGTGGGGGGGGGGGGCTTTGAGAGGAAAGCTCTGCTGTGATCTCTGCAGGTACATGGTCACTATTAGTGGTAGCAGGACCAGAGTTTGCAACAGGACCAGTGCTGTGTGTGTGTGTGGGGGGGGGGGGGGGGCTCTGCTGTGATCTCTGCAGGTACATGGTCACTATTTGTGGCGCCAGGACCAGAGTTGGCAGCAGGATCAGAGTTGGGGGAGGTCTGGGAGAGGAAAGCTCTGCTGTGCTGTCTTCAGTTATTGTTACATGGCCACAGGTAGCAGTGAGACCAGAGGGGGGGGGGAGGGAGTGCTCTGCTGGGCTCTCTGCAGTTACAAGTACACTATCAGTGGCTGTGAGACGGGGGTGCAATCTGTATTGACCCCAATGTAAACTGGTTTGATATAGGAGGCTATATTTTGGCCAACAAAATTCTAGGTTTATATTGGTGTATATTTGGCGGTCCTTTTAAGTTTATTAACAAAGCAGGCTTTTCTGCCTACATGACCTAAATCATGATCTAAATCAGTGGAACTTAACCTTTTTGTTAGTAAAGGGATTTTCCAAGATAAAAGGAAAATTGACCTCTTGTTCTGACCCCCTTTATGTCTCTGGAGGCTGCCTTCTAAGCAGCAGGGCTCTCATCCTATTGTTTATCCAAAGAAAACATAAGGTACTTTCAGCTGGACAACTTTTATGTTGCAGAAGACAATTTGATGTCGTTACAAGGTTTTTCTTTGTAAATTTTAATTTATATCTGTCTAAGAAGCTGAAATATTTATTTGATTTTCAATATATTTTATTGAGTCATATCCACAACAGATAACATGAATAGTGATCAATACATATATGACTACAAATATTTTTTTTAGATAGTTTAGATAGTTTACACAGAAAATCTAGCTGCAAACAGATTCAGCAGTTTATTATTATTTATTCCTGTGATACAATGAGAGCGGCCATGTTTTGTTTGTCATATTACACACAGGCAAGCTGATCTGTATCTCCAGCCCTCAGCCTGTGAAAACTTCACACCCCTCTCCTCCTCACTCCTCCCCTCTGCCTCTGAAATCTCTGGCTAGTAACCTCCTCCTGCCCAGACTGAGCTCCAATAAGCCCTTGCTACATGGCTCCTAAAGTGCCAAGGCAATCTGGAGAAGCTGTGGGCAGGTTTAGTTTGTAGGAAATTAGAGTATTAAAACAAAACAAAAAAAAGTATTTAGCTTGAGGAATGCCCTATAAACTATATGAAAGGAGCACAATTATGCAATGAGTAAAAATGTATCCACTTTAAAGGGAATCTGAAGAGAAAATAATCTTACAATATAATAAATCGTATGTGTAGTACAGCTAAGAAATAGAACATTAGTAGCAAAGATATGAGTATCTTATTGTTTACAGTACAGGAAGAGTTAAGAAACTTCACTTGTTGACTATGCAAAAGCACCTCTCTGAGCCATCTGACTAATTTAGTCAGAGAGCAATGCTATTTTCTAATGCACTTATACATCAAAGAAACAATGTAAGACAACTCCAGATAAGATTTTACTGCAGGAAGTTCAAAGGGTCATTAGCTCTGCTCTGTTTTATAGTTTAAAATGCAGTTTGTGTAGTTTGTTAACTGCAAATATTAGAGAATGATGCAATGTTATAAAAAAAAAGCTAAATAACTGAAAATAAAAATATGAGACTCTTTTCTTTGCTGCTAATATTGTATTAATTATCCATACTACACATACAATTCATTATAGCATAAGTTTTTTTCGCTTCACTGTCACTTTCATTTTCTTGACTCTTTGAAGCCACTGTTTTGTGGTGGAGATGGTTTTTCTCTTCCACATGGTGGAATGAGGCCTCCAGCCACTGTGATCAGGTGGGGGTAGATCTGTTTTGCCATACTTGGCATGGGAGAGATCTGAGTTAGGAAGTAGGACGACATCGGGTGAGAATGCCAACCAGGCCCCTGATATAAGTTGAGTTATCCTTAAAATATATTTTTTTTATTCAACATTCAGTTATAAATAACACAGGGATATGCCTGTCAGTGTTTTTATTTAAAGCGGAACTTCAGCCTAAACAAACATACTGTCATTAAGTTACATTAGTTATCTTAATTAAAATAGATAGGTAATATGATCTCTTACCCACCCATGTTCTAAAAGAACAGGCAAATGTTTGATTTCATGAGGGCAGCCATCTTTTTGGTTGAAAGGAGGTGACAGGGAGCATGAGACACAGTTCCATCTGTCCTGTGTGCTGATCACTCCTCCCAGTTGCTAGGCAACATGAATAACAACATAGGCAATCCCATCATGCTTTGCACAGCATCAGGGAAAAAGCCCCGGCCGTTTTCTTTGATGGGTGGAGCTTAACTAAAAATGCAGCTAAAAATGAGGCTTGGATAAGAAAAACAAAGTTCTGATGCTGTGAAACCGTTAAAGAAACACCAAGCCTTTTCAGTTCTGCTGAGTAGATTTTTAGTCCGGAGGTTCACTTTAACCAAGTCAAGGTACAGCCATCAAGATGATGAAGTCATTAAAACCTGGACATCTTTTTTTTTTTTTTTTTTTTGCTAGAAGAGGTTTTGTTTTACTTTTATAAAAGATGTCTGCAGTAGTATAATAAGTGTAATAAGACATTCCTCAGACTGTATCACTGTGTGACTGTCTCTTCTTCAGGAGGCGGAGCATTGTATACTGGGAGCAGCAGGGGCGGGAGAGCAGCCATTCACCTTCCCTACCAGTAATTATACTGGAGGGG
This sequence comes from Hyperolius riggenbachi, assembly GCF_040937935.1. Classification (NCBI taxonomy): domain Eukaryota; kingdom Metazoa; phylum Chordata; class Amphibia; order Anura; family Hyperoliidae; genus Hyperolius; species Hyperolius riggenbachi. The sequence continues at coordinate 411,727,433 of NC_090649.1, read as the reverse complement.
TGTGGCTTGGCTGCCATTTGACTACCATTTTGTTGGGTTGAATGGACGGGACTACAGAGGAAACAGTCATATTTCAGTTGGGAGGCTCCTGTAAAATTCATGTCTTTACTGCTTTTTTAAAACCTTGGATGGGGTTGGAGGGTAAAAAAGTAAGGTGAAAAGTTGACATCTGAGTAATGGATGTCACTTGGCTAGACTATACTGCCTTGGATTCAGCAGGTTACCTTTACATGCTTGTCAAAACAATTCTTTCATCTCATTTTAACTAAAGAAGTTAGTTGTTATAGGAATTAAATATCTTCTAGAACAGTGTTTTTGTATTGGTATGTACCACCTTTGTTTTGAAGAATACCGAAATGTAGCAGGCCGCATAAACATCACAACATCTCTCTCCATTAGTTAATTGAAAGTCACATAGAATACATATACATGTATACACGGTGGCGGATTTGTACTTTTCAGTGCCCAAGGAATGCTTTTTTGGCACACTGTGGTGCCACATTTTCCCAGGTCTCCCCCAACCTCCCTAAGCCTAATGCAGAGTGGCGCAGGGAGTAACTGATATATTAACCTGATATGGACGCAGGATCGACTCTCGTCTTCCACCACCAAGTGGCACTGTAATGCTGACAGTCTACTCTGGGTCTCTGTCACATGATAATATATTCACTAAATATTGATAAAATTACCTAGCGCACACTGGGCAGGGCAATTTTACTGGTATTTACTATTACACAGAGTGCACACATTGTGTGTCTAGTGCACTAATGTGCATCATACTAGCAATGTGCGAATTACCTACTGTAGTTAACGCCAGCTTTGCAATGTGCGCAACTCCTGCAGTGTCAGATGTGAAAATACTGATCAAATTCCTGTGCTTTGTGCGTGCACAATAATTTTACTGTTGCTTACTGAATATGACCCCTAGTGCCTTTCTAGTTTTTACCATTGCAAGGTAAAATAAAAGAAAACTAGTTGTGTTATCTATGGAAATGATGAAGTTGAACAGAGTCAACTCCACCTCCACCTCACAAGTAAACAGAAGCCAAAACACTTTTATCTGGCTAAGGAAATACTGCTTGCCACAGTTCCCTTTTGGATGACATTACATCAGCTGAAATATGTCTGATATCCCACTCATCACCAGAACTGCAAGCTTTGTACTGCTTTGCTGCATCCCCCCCCCCCCCCTTATCAACCCACGCTCCAGTCCATTGAATCTCACATTTTCTTCTCATGAATGTTCGATTGACAAGACAATCAAACCTTTGTGTTAGATTTTATTTACTTACAGAAAATATATTAGTGTAATAGATAATTGTGGAAGGTGATCAAAAACAGCCTAAAATGAAAAAACATGCAAAGACCACAGGAGCTCGGATGGTGCAATATATCACAGGTAGGAGTTAGAGAATAAATGGTAGAGGTTATACTCAATTGAGGAGGTTGCAGGGGGCAAACAACCACTGATGGCAGGTGGAGATGTACAAACCCGATTCCACTCGGATATGCAGACAAGCTGGGTTAGGTCGCTCACTTGCTACAAAGAAAACCGGGTGGTCCTAGGACCAAAGGCCAAACAGTACACCCCTCCAAAGGCTATCATTCATAAAGCATTCCCGCATGCGGTAATGCTGAAAACTGCTGACTTTACCGAGCACTTAGCAAACTGTCAATTAATAAAATCTGTTACCGCGTGAAAAGCTGACATTCCGGAGCAGTGAGGTAAATTACCGACTTGTGCTGTGATTACCTCAACACATGTAACTAAACGTCAATTCATAAAGATTAGAGCAGGCGGTATTGGGACGGAGAATACCGCTTGCTTTGAAGAGGTGATAAGGGTGCGGATAAGAGCAAAGTTAATGGAGACAGATCTCCCAGGCAGCAGTGGTGAGAGCAGAACAAAAAAGGCTTTCCATAATACCCCAGGCTGTGTTTTTGAACCTCTTGGGTACCTGTTTTCATATTTTTTTTACATCAGAAAGCCTGCATGTGTAACATTTCTTAAAGTTCTAAGCTGTGGCAATTAAATAGATTGTTTAGAAAGACTAATAGACAGATTCAGGGCAAACAGAGGCAGTTAAAAAAAAATGCACATCTAAAGGGAAGTTGGGGATGACTCTTTTATTGTGTCTCTGCACGGAGAATATGTATCAACTCAGGCAGCTTCTTGTGCTACTGCCAGTTTAGTTCGGGAAAATACCGACCTTCTATCTCAACTTTAAACATTTTTATGAATTAGCACACAATAGTCTAAAATACCGAATGCGGTATTTTCCCACCCAGATTTTTTTTACCTAACATACTTTTATGAATGATAGCCATTGGAAGGTGTAAAGCACAAGGGGGAAAGTGATGCACAGAAGTATGATAAAATACGCTAAAAAAACAAATAAAAGTAGAAAAGGATGAGGTCGCTTACCTCAATGAGGACAAATTCATAGGATTACCAAATATGCACTGGCAACACGCTTCATGGGTGTTCTCCTAGGAGGTAATTTTTCATCTTCAATTTAAATGCACTTTGTAGCACTTTGCAATGAAAAAGTACCAACAAGTAGGTGAAGAGATATTGTCAAATTTATTTTGAGTTTTTGTTTGCTTGCTGGGGGTGTGAAAGGCGTTGTATTTACAAGTTGGGAAAATATAATCTAGGAGAAAACTTATGTGAAAAAGTGAATATCATATGGGCCCTTATCCTTTAGTCTATTATTTATTGCATAACGTGTGTCTAGCTTAATGTTCATGTAGCAAATGTTGAGATTTTCGGTATGGCATAGCGGTTTGCTACATCCATTGTAATGCACATTTTGGAGCCTACTCTTCAGCTGTACCATTGGTTTGTGTTCAGTTCCTTTCACAGAACTGCTTTATATAGTTATTTGTAAATTTTAATGGCGTGTGCATTTGTTTGTTTAATCATTTCCATTTTCAAACAGATATCATACATCGACATACCAGGCCCAAAGGGGCGACATCTGAACCGTCATCTTACAATCAACAGTGTGCAGGATCTTGCAGTGTGCTGGTGGCCAGTTCCGGAGGATGACGTCTGGCCCTGGACTCCAGTAACTAGTGAGAAAGACAGAGCTAACATGGTCCTTCTAGGGTGTTCCAGTACCAGACTAGAGGTAATGTGTGTAATTGTGTAATCTGAAACGCATCCATAGCTTTTATAAATGTTCAGATATTGAAACTGCTAGCCAGGTGTGACCTTGCCATAGACTGCTAAATCAGTTCGGGCCAGTTCAGATGAGCGTTTGAACCGGCTACCCGGCGTCTCGCTCAAATGCTTTCTGCAAGCGGGCAGAAAAGCATTTAAGAGCTTTTGACGGCTTCCAGCCTCGCTTCCTGGTATGCGCTGTTTTTAACCACTGCAGGGGGACGTAAAGACTTAGAGATCCTGGAAGCAGCATGTTGCTTCCTGGGTCGCCTGAAATGACTGGAAAATTGGTATCGGAATGCGGCTTTTGCGGCGGTAAACGATTGTAATGACTCAAGTAAATGGACATCGCTTAAACAACGAGCGCCGCAGCCTGTTATTTATCGGCCATGTGAACCGACCCTTAACCTTGTGCACGCTACACTTGGAGCTTTAGCTTAGCTTGGAACTTTACACATTTAAGATAGTAATTCAGCTTGGTTGTTATGCTTATCTATCTCTGAGAGTGTCTTGGATTCTTTGCCCTGCCACAGAGTCTAGTGGTCCTCAAACTAAGGCCCGCGGGCCGAATGTGGCCCCCTGAGGCTTTTTTACCGGCCCCACACACACAAAATGTATTACTTATAAATGCGTTCAGCTATATCTTTAAATATTGGTGGTCCACATATAGAATAGCAGTGCTGGCACCACCCATCCACAAGGTAGCCAGAAAGCAGTAATTCCACATCAGGTGACACTGCTGTCCAATTGGACAGCAGGTTTTCACCTGGGTATGCTTCACTGTCTGGCCCGCAAAGACTTCTACATCATTTTATGTATACTCTGGCCCCCCAGCAGTCTGAAGTATGTTGACCCGGCCTTCAACCCAAAATGTTTGGGGACCCCTGCTCTAAATCCTTCCATGTAAAATGCATTTGTCCTAAAATTGGCCTTGTGATAATTTCACTGGACAGCTTAGTCATGATTGTTGTAAAGACCTATTGATGGATACACTGTAAGCAGCCTGTCCTATAGAGAGGGGAGAGAGAAGGAAGGGCCATCAGACTACAAGACACTCCCCATGCCAATTTAGTTAGGCATCCATGTTAATAGCCGCTAAAATCATAAATTTAGGCACCAGAGTTGATCGTTAAAATAGCGGGCATCAGAGCTGTTCACTGTACAAACTGCAGCTACAGATATTGGGTGCCTTGCCTCCAGCGCCCAAATTTTTAATTTATATCCGCTATTAACATGAGTGCATGTAGGGCTCCTAAACTTCCTCCGCAGAAGATGTCTACGGTTGCTGTATTTTAACTGCCATGCTTAGAAGCAAAAGGACCAGTCAGAGCTAGTTGCAGTTTAATTTTTTTTCAAATGGCAAGGCTGCATAGGATGCAACCTTAGGGTTTATTGGCATTGTGCCAAATAAGACACAGATTTACTTTGAAAAAAGAAAGATAAACTAGGGTACTAAACTTTCAATAATACTGCTGCGCTCTCCAGAGTCTGTTATAATATTTAACCAGAACAAAATTTAGACAGACTGTCTTACGAAGAGTCCTCAATATTTCAATCAGAATGTTCCATCCATTCTTGAGGTTACTGCAGGGACTTCAATTATTAAAGCACCGTTTTAGTCGCCGTTCCTAAAAATGATACAAATCTCCACATAGGGTGATACCGTTCAGGCAATCAACACTGCTTATATAATACACCACCAAAACGTGCTCCTGTGAGTCGTGTAAGTTAGTGCCAAACTGATGCACCAGTGCCCCTTCTCCCTAGATGCTCACCAGATTTTTTCCACCCCAGTCGTCAGGTGGATCAATAGTAGTGCTCAATTCCTCAAGTGAAATGTCATTAATCCTAGAAAAAAACTTTCACATAGGGTAATACTGTTTCTATAAGTTCAAAATTGTTCCACAATATTTCTCTGTGCTGTATGCGAATAGTGCTCTCACTCCATGCAGTGTAACTCCCACTCCCTGCATAACAATATGCTCACCAGATGGAGCCCACCTCCATATACAGGTGGAAATCACGCTTAATGGTACCTCCGGTAACAAACTCTCCAACTCCTTTTCACAGAACTTAGCCTCTCCTGAGGTTTTTATTCCAATAAAATGATTCTCAAATAAAACACATAAAAAATGCATATAGCGTAAATCCGTTATGATCTGCCTCTGGACGCACACACAGACATACACTTACGCGTCCAGGGCAAGATACAGCATGTCACAAATCTCCAATCGCCAATGCCCATCCGCTGTGGGTAAGGGGAATCGTAATACCGCGGCGTCCCGCTTTGATCCTCTCCTCCCGCCGGGCAGTTCCAAGTTTTTCCGCGCTAGTAGCAGTGACCGGCCGGTCCACTCACTTCCGGGTGCGCGTAATTGCGTCAGACGCTAAGCTCCGCGCGGAGGAGCTCAGGGCGGAGCTTAGCGTCTGACGCAATTACGCGCACCCGGAAGTGAGTGGACCGGCCGGTCACTGCTACTAGCGCGGAAAAACTTGGAACTGCCCGGCGGGAGGAGAGGATCAAAGCGGGGCGCCGCGGTATTACGATTCCCCTTACCCACAGCGGATGGGCATTGGCGATTGGAGATTTGTGACATGCTGTATCTTGCCCTGGACGCGTAAGTGTATGTCTGTGTGTGCGTCCAGAGGCAGATCATAACGGATTTACGCTATATGCATTTTTTATGTGTTTTATTTGAGAATCATTTTATTGGAATAAAAACCTCAGGAGAGGCTAAGTTCTGTGAAAAGGAGTTGGAGAGTTTGTTACCGGAGGTACCATTAAGCGTGATTTCCACCTGTATATGGAGGTGGGCTCCATCTGGTGAGCATATTGTTATGCAGGGAGTGGGAGTTACACTGCATGGAGTGAGAGCACTATTTGCATACAGCACAGAGAAATATTGTGGAACAATTTTGAACTTAAAGAAACAGTATTACCCTATGTGAAAGTTTTTTTCTAGGATTAATGACATTTCACTTGAGGAATTGAGCACTACTATTGATCCACCTGACGACTGGGGTGGAAAAAATCTGGTGAGCATCTAGGGAGAAGGGGCACTGGTGCATCAGTTTGGCACTAACTTACACGACTCACAGGAGCACGTTTTGGTGGTGTATTATATAAGCAGTGTTGATTGCCTGAACGGTATCACCCTATGTGGAGATTTGTATCATCTTTAGGAACGGCGACTAAAACGGTGCTTTAATAATTGAAGTCCCTGCAGTAACCTCAAGAATGGATGGAACATTCTGATTGAAATATTGAGGACTCTTCGTAAGACAGTCTGTCTAAATTTTGTTCTGGTTAAATATTATAACAGACTCTAGAGAGCGCAGCAGTATTATTGAAAGTTTTGTAACACTGTTGGAATTCCTGCGGCGATCCCAGAGACTGATTATTATCTAAACCTATTATATTCTGAGGACTGTGGCGCAATTAATAGATATTATCAAACTAGGGTACTAGTTAAGGGAAATAATGCTCCTTTATTTTCCAGCAATCATATGAAAGACGGGAAATGTATCTTTGTTTGATCTTTTCCAACATGTCCGATCTGCTTCTGGTTGAAAAATGGATCGATTTTGTGCAGTACTGATCTTAAAATTGTTCCCCCCCCCCCCCTACCAATTGGAAACAGATTGGACATGTTAGAAATTACCAAGCAACTGAAAATTTCCTATTGATCCGAATTGAAAATTGTATTGCATGTGCCCAGCTTATGTTGGGTACTCGCCTGACTAACGGGAATTGGACAATTATTTCCATCATGTCTAATCTGCTCCCATTCAATAATAGGAAGTCATTGTGGGAAAATCGATCCTGTTATCGATCGAGAGCAGTTTGGACATGTACACATGGTGCAGCTTCCTGTCAGAATACACGTCGATTGGATGGGAAAGTGCATCATGTGTACCCAGTATTCGGGCTCAGTGGTGACCGGGAAGAGTTGCTTATCTCCACTGGAGAGAAGTGCGGTAACAATTATGGTTATTGTTGCATGAGTCACGACTCTAACAGAATGCTATGTAAAGTGTTTGGAAGGGGAGATGGTTCACTAACAGCTTTTTTAAAGGAAACCAGAGACAACTATAATGTGGGTATTTACACTTACCTAGGGCTTCCTCCAGCCCCATGAGGTGCGTGGGCTCCCTCACTGTCCTCTCCAGCCGTTCCTTTGCCTTGTAATCCATCCCGGCGATGTGCATGAATGGCTTGGCTGTGCACACACCTCCCGTAGCCCTCCTGTAGCTGTGAGCTTTCTGAACCTGCACAGTATGCTCCCAGGAATGTGAACGCGCATAGCTGGGCCGTGCATCTTCAGAAGTGCATGACTGGCCAGATTACTGGGAGAGATAACAAGTGAACGGAAAGGATGGCGAGGGAGAGGGAGTCCATCCGCCTCATGGGGCTGAAAGAAGCCCCAGGTAAGGATAAATACCCACATTATAGTCTTCTTTGATGCACTTTAAAGGGACCTTGAGCAGTCAAAAAAAATGAAACTGGTACTTACCTGGAGCTTCCTCCAGCCCACTGTAGGCCGCGAGCTCCCCCGGTGTCCTCCTGGATCCTCTCCCGGTCCTGCTGGCGGCTCTGTTACCGGCGACTTTCAGGCTGAAGGTTCGGCCTTTTCATCCTGAACAGGGACGCTCCACGTCATCATGCTGCCTGCGCCGCGTCATCGCACCAGCCGATGTGACAGTTGTGCGGATGTGCGGTTTTCTGACTCTGAACCGTGCATGCGCAGGACTGTAATGCCAGCCGGTGTGATGACGTGGAGCATCCCGGTTCAGGAAGAAAGTGCCGACCTTCAGCCCAAAAGTCGCCGGTAACGGAGCCGCCAGCGGGACCGGTAGAGGCGCCAGGAGGACGCCGGGGGATCTCGCGGCCTACAGTGGGCTGGAGGAAGCCCCAGGTAAGTACCATTTTCATTTTTTTTGGACTGCTCAGGGTCCCTTTAAGTGTGCCTATAGTGTACCTCGCGTGTAGCTTCAAAATATGAAAAAGTTCTAACTGTGAATTGTTCTCTTTTTTTTTTTTTGCTTTTTACTTGTCTGTTTTCTTTTTTTAATGCAATCAATGTGTAATATATTACTGCTTTGATTTCGAGAATTAATATATATAAATAAGGGTTGTGTTTTAGATGAGATACTGAATGACTGTGCTGCGCACTGAAAGGTGCAATTAAGTCAGGGAGAGGAGTATGATTTAAGATGTGCCTGGATTTCATACATTTTGGCTTGCAGCCATTAAATTCATAAATCCCAGAGCGCTGAGCTCCTGTATGATTTAGTTTCTTTACCATTTTTGCTGGAACAATGCTCCCTAATGTCTTAATACATCAAAAGGGAGTAATGTGCATGTTACCGTTGTAGTTTTAGAAAGCACAGTTTAGTGTTTTGGAAAGCCAGCTTTATCCTGTGGCAGAATCCCAAAGAAGAAGTCATTAATAGAAAATGTCAAAATCCCTTTTTCCCCAAATTGGCTCCTTTGCGAATAACATTGTCGCTGGCCTCTGTGGCAGATTTCCTTTACTGTTCCTCTGTCCATTTTCTTTATTCCTTTTCTCTTTGACCCTCTAAGGTCTGGATCACACTGCAAGAGGTTTTTCTAAGCTTTTTCTCTATTTTAAAAGCTCTTGCTAATGTGTGTGTTCTCACCTGACCGATGTGATTTTAAAAAATCACCCATAGCATTGGACTTCAAATCATTAGCGGTAAACAGCTCTTGCTCTTAGGGCTGGTTCACACTACAACAGCTTTTAAAGCGCTGGTGATTGTAAAAGGTCTTGCTAATGCAATGCTATGGCAGATATTTACAAAATCACATTGCTGCAGTGTGAACACTCACAAAGGATAACATTAGCAAGAGCTTTTAAAATCACAAAGCTCTTAGAAAAGCTCTTGTAGTGTGAACCAGCCCTAACTCTTACTCTCTGCATAGCTTTTGCCTCTGATTTATCCAAGTAACGTATTAGTAAGTGCAATAAAAAAAAAGACTTCTACAATAATGTGTCCCTGATATGCTCAGAACACTTTACATTAAAAGCCCAATTTAACCACAAAATAAAATGAAACAATTTAAATTCTAATGTCGATCAGGTTGATAGATGAATTTAAACAGTGTATGGAAGAAGCAATACCTATTTCATGGGCCAAATGTGTTTGCCCCCGCAATACAGTTTGCTTCCTCTCCTCAGCTGGGGGTGGGTCTGTCAGGTGTGACTTTCCTAGACGGAAACAGAAAATACTACATCCTTCAGCATCCCTGAAGGATAGTAGAATCTTTGTCTATGTGAGCAGAAGTAAGTGAGGCATTAACAGTACAGTTGTTGTGATTTCTGCAATCCCGGATTTAGGGACCCCTACGGTGCTCGGGTCCCTAGGTAGTTGCCCAATTTACCGAATGGAAGCACCAGTTCTGTACATGAAGACTTGCAGTTAACATGATATAGATTGTGAGCAGCACCATTTTGTGTGAAGAGACTGGCTTCATGTTGATGTTTGAGAACTACTACTTAATTTTGATGATTGAATTGGGTTTTAATAAAATTCCAAATCTTTTACATAGCAGTAATTCTGCAGGCAGGCATTCTAGTCTGTTACACAAATGATATATGATATCTCCAGTCCCTCTTCTCTTCGCTGACCTTAGATGTGATACTTTAGTTTCCAGATGGTAGATTAGTAAGCCCGTATGCCTAGAATTTTTGCTATGGTAAAAGACTGCAGTCTTTACTAAGGTCAGATTGAAAAATAGTGAAGCCCCGTTTACACTTTATCAGTTGGTACGCGGTTTTTTTTCTTCTCCATAGCAGTGCATTGTGAAAAAGATTTCAGTTAAATTGCGTTAAGTGTGAACTGTACCATAGGAAAACATGGGCATTACTTTGAAAATCAGTTGTCCTTTCGGTTATAAGTGAGAGCAACTGATTAAGTGTTAACGGGGCCTAAGGGCATCTCTCCACTTGTCAGTTTTTATCACTATTTATTACACCTAAATTATCTATATCTTGTTTTTTAGCCACAAATTTTGCTTTTGGGGGTGATACTTGTTTTCAGTAATTACTTTATTTTCTAGGCATTTTATAGGGAAATACAAAAAAATGAAAAAATACCCCATTTCTCCAATTACATACCCCATAGTTTTAAAATTAACAATGCTACTATAGATAAAACCTACACATTTTATTTGCCCATTTAGCACAACCATTAAATTATGTTCCTAGTACAATGTATAGCAACAATTTATTATTTGGAAATAAAGCTGTAGTTCCTTATCAATAAGTACAAGATCTTACTTGCTAAAATAACAGCAATATACCCTCATGACATACATATTGAAAAAGCTCAGACCCTATTTGTTTTTGTTTGTTTTTTTGTTTGTTTGCTTTTTTAAACAAAATAACTATTAAATGTATTTCTTTTATTTTTTTACTTTAATTTTACTTTTGGGCCTCTAGATGGCACTATAAACACTAACCTGGGTTACCAGTAAGTGTTAAAAAAATGTTTTTTTGTTAACTTTACATTTTACTTTCATTATTATTAATGAATATGGCTCCTGATTGGGGTCATGTTCATTCATTCCAGACACTTCGATTCACATGTTTACCTTCACCAATCACCAACATGTAAATTCCACCATGAACGAGCGGCGGGAGTGTGCGGGGGCACGCACCCATCGCTGACTGACAGGACAAACTAGTACGTCATGCTAGTGAGAACAGTGCTCAAACTGGATGCTTAAAGGGAAGGTTAAGGGAGGGTGGGTAAAAAATAAAAATCAATTTCCACTTACCTGGGGCTTCCTCCAGCCCGTGGCAGGCAGGAGGTGCCCTCGCCGCCGCTCCGCAGGCTCCCGGTGGTCTCCGGTGGCCGACCCGACCTGGCCAGGCCGGCTGCCAGGTCGGGCTCTTCTGCGCTCCAAGGCCCGGAACTTCTGCGTCCCACGCCGGCGCGCTGACGTCATCGGACGTCCTCCGGGCTCTACTGCGCATGCGCAGTAGTTCTGCGCCTGCGCAGTAGAGCCCGGAGGACGTCCGATGACGTCAGAGCGCCGGCGTGGGACGCAGAAGTTCCGGGCCTTGGAGCGCAGAAGAGCCCGACCTGGCAGCCGGCCTGGCCAGGTCGGGTCGGCCACCGGAGACCACCGGGAGCCTGCGGAGCGGCGGCGAGGGCACCTCCTGCCTGCCACGGGCTGGAGGAAGCCCCAGGTAAGTGGAAATTGATTTTTATTTTTTACCCACCCTCCCTGAACCTTTCCTTTAAAAACGTCTAGTTTGAGTTAATAAGTTAAATATTATCAGACAGTCCTACCTCCTCCACACCCAGATATCCCAGGTGTCCCCCTTGGAGTTAAGGCTGCGTCACTGTCACCAATTCCTAGCCCTTACTACCAATAGGTGACAAATTTAAATGGATATACTCAGGATCAGTACAACTGTGAGCCAGATGCGTTCTTTGTTTGCAAACATGGGCTTATCTCTGCAGTCAGAATATCAAAGGAAAAACCTTCACTGGGAAAGCTGAGGGCATCAGGCTCCAGGGTAAAGTGAAAGTAATCTTAAGAACCATTTGGGGCACTTTGTAAAACAGCATTCTGTTCTTAGTAATCCAAATATAGTGGGACAAATCTATTACAGTAGAGGGAAAATGTTTACTGTAATACTGTTATCGGCCAATGCATAAATTGCAGGAGGGAGATATTGCAGCCCTTATTCTCGTTGTATTTAGTCCTGGCAGAAGGTTAAGTACTTCAGGAAAATGGCATAGTTCTACTAAAATCTGACTTCCAAAACCTAATATCAGGGTGCTGTGAATTGTAAAAAAGACAAAAAAAAAACCTCCACTGAAAACTGAATAATGTGCAAAAAGTCTTCATATCTTGCCGAACCTGTGTACAAAATAGTGTGCCAAATTATTTTCACATTTCAGCAATTTTTGGGGAAAGAAGTAATAAATTGACGAGAGCAGTCTTATGAATAGGCTTATCTGTCAAAACTGATGTTTCCATGACAACAAAATAAAAAAACGAAAAACGGAAAGTATTAATTCCAGCCCTTTCTAAATAGATCATATGGCATTTTCAATTCATCTTGTTTACACATTATCTTACAGATTATATATATGTGTGTATATAATATATATATATATATATATATATATATATATATATATATATATATATACAGTATATATATATATATATATATATATATATATATATATATATATATATATATACACAGTGTATATATATATATACTATATATATATATATATATATATATATATATATATATATATATTATATATATATATATATATATTACTATATATATATATATATATATATATATATATATATATATATATATTCTATTACAATAGATGTGCAATACATTGTAAAGCCTCACTATGTTTTGGAACAGCAGTAGCTGAGTGCCTGGAGACAGTCTAATGAACACTGGCTTCTAGGGACTAACACTTTTCAATCCTTTTTCCTGATCACCCACAACCCCCAGCACTTCATTTTTTTTTGCTATTACATGAGGCCCCGCACTGTTGGAGGGAAGCAAAGTGTTGGACTTTGTACGGCACTTTGATCCACATAGGGAGACGCCATACTGGACCAGATCCAACAGCAGCGCCCCTACATGCACATGTTTATCTCATTATGTCACATGTTGCCTCAGTTACACTTTAAGAAATGGAGAAGAGTAATGCAATAAAACACTCCCTGGATCTATAGGTATCAACTTACCAAACACTGTATGTAGTAGTCATATAAACTTAATTTGAACAGTGTTTGTTGTATATGACAAAGTCACCACCACCCCCCGGGTCTCAGAAGACTTGCATCATAGCACAATATTAACAAGTAAAACATATAATGTTGCAGTGGGGGGGGGTTGTTCCCAGATAATCCACTTGTAATCCAACATGCTGCATGTTAGTCAAACCTTTACAGAGGTTTGACTAGGCCCAGGAGACAGCAAACAGGAAGGAAGAGGAAAGTTCAGGAGCAATGTATTGCTTACCTACTGGAGTAGGTCACGTTGAAGGGTATGATGCTGGTGTCAGTAATGGAACTTGTCGAGCACAAAAATGTCTTCTACTACAGATAGATATACAGGTCTAAGAGATTGAATGCAGTGACACTGGAGTGACTTTCTAAGGACAACCTATTGTGTAGAATAATGGAGTCATATTTCAGATATCAAATGGCTGCAGAGAGGTTCATGCTTTTTTCATTCCTCTGCCCAAGATTTAATAATTGAAGTGAATACTGTGAATCTTCTCTGCTTTATGAAAAAAAATGTTTTTTTCTGCAATACTATGTGGCATCATAGATCCCATTGGTGCTTAGCAAAATTCTTTAGGAAACTTGCACAATGAATAATGTGCTTGTACACTGAGATAATATGGATATGATATATACTGTATGTAAAAAACAGTCTCCAACTGTCCCCACGTAAGTAGTCAGTGGTCTCCAATGAATTTTGTCAAGTTCACTAACCTTGAATCTGCCTGAAATTGATATTGTTCACTCAGTTTCAAGTAGTGGGATGCATTGAGAGGGTGAAGGAGGAAAACAAATAATAATAATAATATCATGGTAATAGCGTAATGCTATACAGGAAGTGCCCAGATAATAATATTTCAAGTAAAAGGTAAGTATTAAACTCTCCTTTCAAGAGCCATCTAAGTCAAATGAATTGGGTGACAGTTGAGGACCAGATCTTGTACAGACACAGGCTAGGAATGTGTTCTTTTGATATGGGGGGGGGGGGGGGGGGCAGCACACGGTGAATGATAGAGCAGGAGGGGTAAGGAGGTGTAAAGTGGGCTCAGCATGTACACTGCCAAGATGACTCGGCAATCTAGATCTCTAAGCATCGGCAAGAGCAGCACTTACCGTTTGCTCCAACCAAGAAGCATCTACCGTGTGAATAAAGTCTATGGACCAAAGAATAGAGTGGTCCTGCTGCTCTCACTGCAACATTTATTCAACAGGGAGTCTACCAGTCCACACTTGGATCCACCATAGGTGTGTAGTAGCAGCAATCCAAAGTAAGAAATGACTGGGTCTCTATCTGGGCTTATCAGAAATTGCAAACTTTATTCAAGTACCATAACCACTAAAACGCACAACGTTTCAGCCAGAGGGCCTTTATCACGTGCACTTGACAAAGGCCCTTCGGCTGAAACTTTGTGTGTTTTAGTGGTTATGGAACTTGAATAAAATGTGCAATTTCTGCTAAAGACCCAGTCATTTGTAAAAAAAAAAGTCTGTGGAGCCATCTAATGTTTACCTTATTGCAGCAAAACAAGTACTTATTTTATTTACAAACCTTGCCAGACAAACAAACAAGGCTAAAAATAACTTTTAATTACATTTCCTTACATGATATTTTGTAGTTGAAAAAATATGCTTTCAATATTATTCTTTTTTTTTAGTAAACCTTTAAAGGGGAACTGAAGAGAGAGGTATATGGAGGCTGCCATGTTTATTTCCTTTTAATCAATACTAGTTGCCTGGCAGCCCTGCTGGTCTATTTCTCTGCAGTAGTATCTGATTAAAACCAGAAACAAGCATGCAGCTAGTCTTGTCAGATCAGACTTATAAGTCTGAACCTCTGAAACACCTGATCTGCTGCATGCTTGTTCAGGGGCTATGGCTAATAGTATTAGAGGCAGAGGATCAGCAGGGCTGCCAGGCAACTGGTATTGTCTAAAAGGAAATAAACATGACAGCCTCCATATACCTCTCTTCAGTTCCCCTTTAAGTAAATTAACCAAAAATTGAAAAATAAGCTCTCTTTAAAAAACGGCTCTCCAACTGGAGATGCCCAAAATGGAGGAAGGAAAAGCAACTAATTCCATTCCACATGATAGTTTATTAGAATTAGACAAATACATCATGATTTTAGACTGGATTCTATTGATTTTACTGTGGATTTGAAAGATTTTATGTATCTATGTCTTCTTTATCTGGTCCTTACAAAAAATTTTGGACTGAAGTTTAACATTTCACGTTCACATGCTATGGGCCCATAGCTTGTGACAGCTGTTATCAGAGCCAAAGTTCCAACGCTGTAGTAAGTAGATCATTTTTGTGGCTATAGAAGTTTGTGCTTTGTTTACACCATGGACCGCTGACCACATATATATGTCTTATTCACTTACTTTGCTAGGTCTTGAGCTACATACGTACAGAAGGAGATATTCTTGAGGCTTGCTTCAGTGGGATTCAGCCTTACCAAGTGTACACCACAGAAAAGTCTATGAGCTCCAATAGTGAACCTATGGCTGACAGCTGCATATATGAGTGTGCCAGGAACAAACTCCAGTGTGTGTCTGTCACCAAAATACCCCTCAGTGCCCGGGTCATTAGCTGTGGCAGAAATCCAGATGAGGACAAGCTTGTTCTTGGCTGTGAAGACTCTTCACTTATTCTGTATGAAGCACATCGCAGAGTAACTCTACTAGTCCAAGCTGAACTCTTACCAGTCTTAATAAGATGGCACCCCTCTGGATGTATATTTGTGGTAAGCAACAACCAAGGAGAGCTTCAGATCTTTAATATGGCACTGTCACCAATTATGGTCCAGCTTGTTGCTGAAGACTCTGCACCTAGATCCACTCTGCAGTGCTGTAAACATTTTGAGGTTTCCAGCAGCTTGGTGGACATGAAGTGGGCTGCCCCCCGAACCACCAGTGACAATGTAGACATCCATAATCTTCTCTTCCTCAGATTTCATGGTGGACCATTAGGAGTGCTTCAGCTTAAACTTGGTAAGTAACGAATGATATTTGTTGTATAGGAATGTATTACAATACATTAGAAAACATTTATAGTAAACGCCAAGGGACCTGGCCCAGAAGTTTTATATCAGAAATGTACTACCGTATATTATATATTCTATGTTCATACAGGGTCGGGTCCTGGTTTACTATAACCGGAGGTTTACTTTACTGGAGGTTACAATGATGAGATTCTTTTGCATCACGTCTATAATACTATATATATATATATATATATATATATATATATATATATATATATATATATTTATATATATGCAACCCCTGCAATTGAGGGGGGGGGGGGCTTTGAGGGCCCTCCTCCTCCCATCCACATGCAGAGTAGCGCAGAGTAGCGCAGGAAACATTATATTCACCTGCTTCCAGCACCGCGAATCTTCATGCATCACAGCAGCAGCACTGTCTGCTGCCCATCGCCGAGCTCCCGATCACATGACTTGCTTCAGTCATGTGATAGGGAGCCAGTAAATGGCAGCAGAAAGAGTATGCTGCGATGCACAGAGGAGACACAGACCACTGGGAGCAGGCGGGGATGTTTGTTTACCGGCTGCCTGTCTGGTCCCGTGTGTTTAGGGGGGGGGGGGGGGTAGGGGGGGTTCCTATGGACCTAGGGGGCTACATGCAGTCTTTGTTGCAGGGAGGTCTCATACATGTTAGTTACGCTATTGAGAGGGTGATCAGGGGAAAGCACAATCTCAGGTTTAAAGCAGCTAAGATGCTTGAAATTTATGTAGATAATGTGGTAAGAATTTTTTTTTGTTAAAGGTGCCCATTAAAGCGGACCTGAACTCAGAACTTTCTCTCTGCTCTAAAAGATAAGCAACAGTATAATAGCCTTTAAAGTAATACAAAGATACAAAAGATAAAAGATACAAATCCTACAGTAAATCTGCAGTGTTTCTACTTCCTGCTTTCATTGAAGCAAACATGCTTGTTAATATCCTGTGCTTTCAAATTAGCTTATTTGCCGTAGCAGTCAGCTGAGACAGCTGAGGGATAAAATTACAACTTGTGATTAGACACAAATGAGGGGGAATTAGACAGGCTAAACTTTGTAAATATATACAGGGTGCATATCTCTGCTTTCCTTCTGTCCTGTGCAAGAGATCAGGTCCACGTTAAAGCTACAGTCTCTTGAAAGATCGATTGTCTGATCATTGCGATCAAGCCCACCAACGGAAGCCAAAATAATAAGCAGACTCCTAGAATTTATCTGAAATTCGGATCAGCGGAACGATCGATTGTCATCGATTGGCACCATTAACAGTACCGGATCTGAATGATTGTACAGTTGATCATTTGGGAAATTGTACTGATAGCGGCACCTTAAAAGAAAGAGAGATGCCCTTTAAGTTGCACCCATGCACTGACCATATAGTGAAGAATACAGTATAATGAAAGTATGCTTAATTGCAACTGTAAACGTGCAAGTTGTCCAGTAAACGCACAGGATGCTGTGCCTTTCTCTAACAAAACTCCCTGCACCCCACTCTACTCTTACCATAGAAATGTGGTAGGTGTGATACAGTAGAACTGTACCTTTGAATGAAAGAACAGAAAGCACTGAGACGATGGTAGCCCAGATGGTTTAGTACGTTAGAGTGTAGTAATAAATAAGATCAAGAATTGCTACTCCCAAAATAAGTCTGCAGTAGGGTCAACCAACCAATGAGGCAGGTGTCTCGGTCTCTAAGAGTGGTCGCAATTTTGAAGAAAAAAGGGGGAACCCTATACACGGCACCCAAGTGTGTCAGCAGGGCTATTGTCCTACAATGGAGGTGAATAGATAACGGGGAGAAAGAGGCGCCAAAAGGTAAAAGCTTACCTCAAAGATGACGCACTCTGGCCGGAGGGCACATTAAAATGTCCAGATTTCACATTGTTTTTTTGTGTCATCTTTGAGGTAAGCCACCTCTCATTTAATTGTTTGATTGGTTTTAATACATTTTATTACCTTTGGGCGCTTCTTTCTGCCTCTTACCATAGAAATATCATTGTATTGCACTGGGATATAATGATATTGTCTGTCGCAACGGAACATATCCTATTCAGTGTAGTGGCTGGAAGTGTAATGGTTAAAGGCTCTGCCTCTGACACAGGAGACCTGGGTTAAAATCTCAGCATTTCTGGTTCAGAAATCTCCAGCACCTATTCAGCAAGGAGTCCTTGGGCTAGACTCCCTAACACTACTACAGCCTATATAGCGCACCCTAGTGGCTGCAGCTCAAAATGCTTTGAGTCCACCAGGAGAAAAGCGTAATATACAGTGGTGTGAAAAACTATTTGCCCCCTTCCTGATTTTTTATTCTTTTGCATGTTTGTCACACTTAAATGTTTCTGCTCATCAAAAACCGTTAACTATTAGTCAAAGATAACATAATTGAACAAAAAAATGCAGTTTTAAATGATGTTTTTTATTATTTAGTGAGAAAAAAACCTCAAAACCTACATGGCCCTGTGTGAAAAAGAAATTGCCCCCTGAACCTAATAACTGGTTGGGCCACCCTTAGCAGCAATAACTGCAATCAAGCATTTGCGATAACTTGCAACAAGTCTTTTACAGCGCTCTGGAGGAATTTTGGCCCACTCATCTTTGCAGAATTGTTGTAATTCAGCTTTATTTGAGGGTTTTCTAGCATGAACCGCCTTTTTAAGGTCATGCCACAACATCTCAATAGGATTCAGGTCAGGACTTTGACTAGGCCTCTCCAAAGTCTTCATTTTGTTTTTCTTCAGCCATTCAGAGGTGAATTTGCTGGTGTGTTTTGGGTCATTGTCCTGCTGCAGCACCCAAGATCGCTTCAGCTTGAGTTGACGAACAGATGGCCGGACATTCTCCTTCAGGATTTTTTGGCAGACAGTAGAATTCATGGTTCCATCTATCACAGCATGCCTTCCAGGTCCTGAAGCAGCAAAACAACCCCAGACCATCACACTACCACCACCATATTTTACTGTTGGTATGATGTTCTTCTGCTGAAATGCTGTGTTACTTCTACGCCAGATGTAACGGGACACGCACCTTCCAAAAAGTTCAACTTTTGTCTCGTCGGTCCACAAGGTATTTTCCCAAAAGTCTTGGCAATCATTGAGATGTTTTTTTAGCAAAATTGAGACGAGCCTTAATGTTCTTTTTGCTTTAAAAGTGGTTTGTGCCTTGGATATCTTCCATGCAGGCCGTTTTTGCCCAGTCTCTTTCTTATAGTGGAATCGTGAACACTGACCTTAATTGAGGCAAGTGAGGCCTGCAGTTCTTTAGATGTTGTCCTGGGGTCTTTTGTGGCCTCTCGGATGAGTTTTCTCTGCGCTCTTGGGTTAATTTTGGTCGGCCGACCACTCCTGGAAAGGTTCATCACTGTTCCATGTGTTTGCCATTTGTGGATAATGGCTCTCACTGTGGTTTGCTGGAGTCCCAAAGCTTTAGAAATGGCTTTATAACCTTTACCAGACTGATAGATTTCAATTACAGTACTTTTGTTCTCATTTGTTCCTGAATTTCTTTGTATCTTGGCATGATGTCTAGCTTTTGAGGTGCTTTTTGGTCTACTTCTCTGTGTCAGATAGCTCCTATTTAAGTGATTTCTTGATTGAAACAGGTGTGGCAGTAATCAGGCCTGGGGGTGACTACAGAAATTGAACTCAGGTGTAATAAACCACCTTTAAGTTATTTTTTAACAAGGGGGGGCAATCACTTTTTCACACAGGGCCATGTAGATTTGGAGGTTTTTTTTCTCACTAAATAATAAAAACCATCATTTAAAACTGCATTTTGTGTTCAATTAGGTTATCTTTGACTAATAGTTAACGGTTTTTGATGAGCAGAAACATTTAAGTGTGACAAACATGCAAAAGAATAAGAAATCAGGAAGGGGGCAAATAGTTTTTCACACCACTGTATATGTTATTTCTCTTGTCTTGTTTAAAGCAGATGTTTCCTTATTTTATCTTGCACAAACTATGTTTTAACAAATCTTTTTTGTTGTGTATTATTTAACATAATGTTTTATAAAAATAATTGTACCTGAACTGGGATTTTAAGTGTTAAGTGTAAAGAGTTCATTTATTCACATCAACATGCAATCATCAATTATTCTCTTCACACTGAAAATCAGGAGAGCTGTCAGCATTTCTAATTGTGTCATGGTCCATATTGTTATAAGAGAAAAGTATATTTATATATAGAACGTTTAATCACATTTGCTAGGAAGACTAAATACACAGAGCAACAGTCCAGACCTAAAAAGACCTTCATGTCTCATTAATTTGTACAGAAGGTCTCTCAGGTGAGCCCTGCTTCACAGTTTGAGTACTACTGCCCTACAGGTTATCAAAACTAATTATTGCATGCGTTGGCAAACAAGAGTGAAACTAACAGCTTCCCTGCGCCTGAAAAAGGCCTGTAAGTCACCTTACCTTTATAGTGCATTTGTACGCCGTGTTCTTAGGCCTCTGTCCCCTGTGACATCGCTCACAACAGGCTTGGTGGAATAAAAAGGCCCCTGACTCGCTATCTCCAGTACGTCTGTGTTCTCATTCAGGCCAAAGTAGTCACTGTGCAGGGATTTAGAGGCCTCCCAGCTAATTGCCATCTTGTAAATTTAATTGGACTTCCTCCCAAGGCACTGTTCTTAAATCAATTAGGCTACGAGTCGCCTGTCACCTCTTCCTCCTAAGAAGTGTACCATCCAAGAGAGGTCAAGCATCTAAAGGGGGAAAGATGTTTCACCTCAACCATTGAGATTTGCCATGTTTTAAAATTCACTGCTTGCATTTAGATAAAGTATTTCCCACACCAAGGAACATTGCTGTTTTTCTCCTTCAATTCATTATTTAAAGTCAGCATATAGTTATATTGGGATTGTAACCAATTTTTGGTTTCCGTCTCCACTATGTCACTCTAATAAGGTTAAGCAGTTCTCTGACCGGACTGTCCTTGTTAATGAGATCAATTGACTTTCGGGGATGCATCAACTGATAAATAATAAATCCTTTCCTTATTATTTTACAAGCCTTGTGGTTCTGGTCTTTGCCAATGAGAGCAAGTACCATGAACGACTAAACTGCAAATAAAACCCCTGCTTTAGATATTAGATATACGTGATGTCATTTGTGAAAGCAGTTTATGTGGAACAAATTGTTACTTTTTGACTGAATATATTGTAACCATTTAAACGCCGCCCAATAGCACTCATTATCCACGGTGCATAGATCGGCAGAAGTCCTTAAAACTGATCTGTTACATCCAGTTTCTTTTCTATTTAGGGCCCGTTTCCACTATCGCGAATCCGCATGCGGGCAACGCATGGATGGGACTGTTTCCACTTGTGCGTTTCCCCGAACGTTTTTCTGTGCAGAAAAAATCTGCAGGGTAGGGGCCTAAGAATTCGCCTGCGTGTGGAATGCAGGCGAATCGCACGCAATGTATTTAATAGGGAAATCGCATGCGTTTTCCCCATGCGTTTTTTGCCGCGATTTCGCATGCGATTTCGCATAGGTACCCATGTTAATTCACACAGGCAGTGACATGGTTAAAATCGCATACAGCCTTACCTATGCGAAATCGCGGCAAAAAACGCATGCGGAATCGCACCCGCATGCGATTTGCCTGCGGTGATTCGCCCGCGATTTCGTAACGCTATAGTGGAAACGGGCCCTTAGATATGCACTATGACAAAAACTGTAAAATGTAAAATACGTATGCACACATATACTGTATAAAAGATGCAGTGGCGTACCTATAGAATTTGACACCCAGTGCTGATTATTTACAGACTAACACCACACACACACACACACTTTTTTTTTGATAGGAGGGTTGACGGGTTGGGGCGCTGAGTGTGTGGTTGCAAATTTTTGGGGAAAAGGAGCCCTCAGGATGTGGATGGAGCTAACAGTTATGAATCTCCATACTCTATACCAGGGGTGCCCACACTTTTTCGGCTCACGAGCTACTTTAAATTTCGCCAAGGCCAGGAGATCTACCAACGTTTTAAATGCACCCGTAGGTTAGCTGGGTATATGTGCCCTTAGTATAGGTTAGCTGGGTATATGTGCCCTTAGTATAGGTCAGCTGGGTATATGTGCCCTTAGTATAGGTTAGCTGGGTATATGTGCCCTTAGTATAGGTCAGCTGGGTATATGTGCCCTTAGTATAGGATAGCTGGGTATATGTGCCCTTAGTATAGGATAGCTGGGTATATGTGCCCTTAGTACAGGTTAGCTGGGTATATGTGCTCTTAGTATAGGTTAGCTGGGTATATGTGCCCTTAGTATAGGTTAGCTGGGTATATGTGCCCTTAGTATAGGTTAGCTGGGTATATGTGCCCTTAGTATAGGTTAGCTGGGTATATGTGCCCTTAGTATAGGTCAGCTGGGTATATGTGCCCTTAGTATAGGATAGCTGGGTATATGTGCCCTTAGTATAGGATAGCTGGGTATATGTGCCCTTAGTACAGGTTAGCTGGGTATATGTGCTCTTAGTATAGGTTAGCTGGGTATATGTGCCCTTAGTATAGGATAGCTGGGTATATGTGCTGTTAGTATAGGTTAGCTGGGTATATGTGCCCTTAGTATAGGATAGCTGGGTATATGTGCCCTTAGTATAGGTTAGCTGGGTATATGTGCCCTTAGTACAGGTTAGCTGGGTATATGTGCCCTTAGTATAGGTTAGCTGGGTATATGTGCATGCAGTATAGGGTGGGCACGCTTACCTCCCTCCACCTCCAGCGGTGGCGTCCTGGTCTTCACCCGCTGGTCTTCACCCCCTGCCTGGAGGGCAGATATGCAATTCGGCGGCTGAGGGAGGCTCCGGCGTGCAGCGTGAGTGGAGGTGAAAGTTTTGCTTCCAGCGCCACGCCCCCAGCCATGACACTGCGTCATGGCAGAGCCGCCCCTGGCCTCTCAGCCGCGCTTCTCTTCTCCCCTGATTAGCCGCGCTACGCTATCAGTCAGCCAGCAGCAGAATCTGATAGGACACAGCCAATCGGCCGCGTTCTAGAGCTGCTGCCCACAAAATTCAATGGGACGCGGCCATAAGGCCACGATCTACCAATCAGGCGGTCACGATCTACCGGTAGATCGGGATCGACCTATTGGGCAGCCCTGCTCTATACAGTGCTGCAGAAGATGTCTGTGCTATTTAAATACACACTAATAATATGATAGGACATTAGACTATGACTATGGTACGATAAGATTGTGAGCTCCTCTGAGGACAGTCAGAAAAGGGGGACATATGAAAGAGGGGGATGCATAGGAGGGGGGAGGGGGAATAGAGATAGAGGCGCAAGACAGAGAGCATGGTGGAAGAGTAGAAATGGCAGGAAGACCCCTCATCAGGACTGCAGACATCACCAGTGCTGTTTGGCAGGGACATGCTGTTAAAAGAAGGCTCTAAAATCTGAAAAGATAAAAGGATCATCGGGGAAGACAACAGAATGGGAATGGGAGCTGGGAAAAGAGATAAGATTACCTGCAATCAAGCTAATTTATTTAATTGCCTTGAGCTTGCTTCTCTGCTTAATACAGAAGTTGGCTGTCAGCAGCTGTATTACTGGCTTCTGCAACAGCAGACTGCCCTGCATTATTGATTAATTACTCTGATCAGGATAAATAATCAATAGTCCAGGGCACTCTGATATTACAGCAGCCAGTGCACATGGCTACTAATGACAGGCAACTTCTGAAGCACTAAACACATCCTGTCACCTCTCCCTGCATATGTCCAGCTGCTGCACAGCAATCATTCTCTCTACTTACCCTGCTGCTCTGCACATTTACTCACTGCAGGCTGTGTGTAGAGAGCGAGGAGACACATCACCCACGGGACAGGAAGTGGGAGGGGTGCTACATCTAGTGCAGGTTGTAGTACAGTCCCCTGCACTGCCTGCTGCTATTTTCCTGAATGTTGCCCAAACTATGAAAAAAGGTCCCAGGTGGAAGAACACAGTGACTGAGCACCACAGCGGCAGCCATAGCCATGGCTACACCCTGGGCTGTGAGCACCTGCAGCCACTGAAAAGATGTACATGTGTCCCAAAGTAAAATGCACTGTTTCCTATGTAGATGTCATTTACAGTCGGTATTATTAATCTGACAAGTCTGAACCTGCTACCCATGGCTTGAACAAGTTTCATGGTTTGCACAAGTCCAGCTGCTCATGAGAGAACCTCAAGGTTTGCTTTAAGTCTTTGAAAAGCAAGGATCTTTACAAAGATGTCAGCCTACTCAGAAGTAAATGCTTTTGAAACTATAGAAAACCCTGAGAATCCCCTATGAGGAGATGGACTAGTCCAAAGCCTGTCAGCAAGAGGTCAAAGACTTTATTAATAACACTTACTGTAAATGACAATGACATAGAAAATCATATACAGTGCATTTTACTTAGATACACATGTTCATCTCATGAGTATGTGTACACATGTATTATACATTTTTTTTTGTCATCGTGCCCCTTTTGATCTAAACGTGGAACCCGTATGAAATGGCATGAAGTGTGTGGCCACAGCACAGGGACACGTTATCCTTCCTATATCAGCACCGACTGTCCCCACTCCTGTCAGCTATCTGTTGTACCTGTATCATTGTCAGCCATCCCTGACCTGAAACCTTCCCCTCTGCGACATACAACATAGCTGTCCCTCAGATTCATAAGTCGCCTTTGCCCAGTGTACCGCGATTATTATTATTATTTATATAGCGCCAACATATACCATAGGTACAACATTAGGAGAATGACCCTGCCCTTGCGAGCTTTAAACTTGGCTGGATAGTGTACTGGTTAAGGGCATCGCCTCTCACATAGGACAGGTTAAAATCTCGGCTGTTCCTATTCAGTAAGATAGTACCCATTCAGTAAGGAGTCCATGGGTAAGACTCTGTAACACTGCAGGGTAGCCTATTGAGCCCTTAGTGGCTGCAGCTCTCAAATGCTTTGAGTCCAACTGGAGAAAAACCCTATACAAATATAAGCATTACTGTTATTATAATAGGAAGGTAAGGAAGAATAGAGTAAAATGGCCTCTAACCTTGCCTGTGCTGTTAATTTGTAAGGTGCTGTCTCCAGAGGACTGCTGGGACCAGTAGAGCTGGTGTCACAGTATCTCCGCTATGATGAAGTAGATGATGCCATAGGCATGCTGAGCTCTATGAACTGGAATACTGCAGCACAACAGTGCTATATATGTATGAGCGCCATCATGAACCACCTGCTGAAACAAAAACTCACCCCTGAGAAAGAAGGTAAGAGTTATTTTATTCTGTTTTTGCCTATAGAGATTGCCCTCCTTGACTTTCTTTTTAAACTGTATCCTTTATTTGTCTACAGGAAAATATGTGAGATCATAAAAGGCTTATAAACCAAATTCAGGCATAGTTGTTGAATTCACATTTAAAATACAGTATATTGTTTATAAGAATCATGCATGAAAATGTTCAGTAATTCCAACATAAAAAAGGAGAACATGCACCAATTCACCATTCTGTATTCTCACTTCAGCAATCTCCAGTGGCCTGTTAATCTCTTACACCTGCCTCCAAAGCAGGTGACCACTCCCACTAGCAGATGACAGACACTCCCCCCAGCCCAGAAGGTTACAGCATAGAAACTCCTCCTTGTTCCCCCAGTAGGTGACAGCACAGGTACTCCCCCTTACCCCAGAAGGTTATAACAGAGACACTACCCCCTCCCCCCAATTTCCTCAAAAGGTAACAACACAGGAAGCAATATTTATTTCATCTGCTAGGGAAGATTACATCCGGGTTCCCCGTTTACCGCCCGTAAACCAACAATTACTCCTGTAAGTTATTTCCCTTTGATAAAATGACCTTGAAATGTGTGTACTTATACCAATGTATCAGGAGCCATATATATTCTAAGCTCTTTTAGATGAAAAAATAGTTCCACCCAATCTGTAAAACTCTTCATTATGCTGGGAATACACAATCATTTTTTTCCAGCAGATTTGCTGACCGATCGATTTCTCGACCGTTTTTCTGATCAATTTCCATCCACTGCTTTGAGAAAATCGTTCAGAAAAACAATCAAATCAGATCAGACATGTGGAAAATTATCTATCGAGCCATCTATCTGCCCAAAAAAACTCATGATGTATTCCCAGAATTACATGTTTATTTTGTATAACTACTGGGAAAGAAAAAACAATCCATGGCAAGGCTGGGCACATGAATATGGTTTACAGCAAAAAGATCTTGCGCTTCAGTTATGTTGTCAGAGTTCATATTGCAGCCTACACACCGAAATTTGGAGAAAAGTACTGGGAGCTTTCTCTCTCTACAACCAGCAGCTGAGCCCCTTTGTTGACTTATTAGATGGCACTGGTAAGCTTAATGCTTTTACACTAAAGCCTTGTACACACACTACATTGTTATCCACCAAGAAGGCCCTGACCGTCTGTCTCAGCTGAAAACAGGCTATCAAGGCTACAAGGATTCTCTGTTGAGAATCTAGTATTCGTACAGGTCTAGACATCTTCTGAAGTCGGTTTAAGCGACATTTGGTGGCCAAGTCAATTGTTCCCCTTCTTACTGCATGCACAGAAACTGACTTATCGTTATTGGCACCACAGTCCCTCCTCTCTTTTCCTTCTTCATAGACATAGATTGCTTCACTTGGCTGTTGCCAAGTAACGCCTCTCTGTAGAATTGGGACCCTGAAGTGTCACTCACAGAATTAAGTTTGACCCTGGGCGGTGGCACAAACTGTTAGCAAATTGTACTTTTGTACTCACCTTTATGTAAAGCATTTACTTCAGCTGTATCCTTTGTTGCTTTTTAACATGTTTAAATAAAATTAATAGTGGTCATGTTGTAGTATAGGGGTCGCCTTATATGTGAGTAACACCTTAATTTTTTATACTTATTGCTGGGATGTGAAATGAAGTACCTAAGTGGCTGTGGCAATGGAACATCTCCCCCCTGACCCAGGTGTTCCAACTTCTCTCTTCCCCCAAATACCAGAGTGGCTGCAGTGAAAGGAACATATACAGTATCTATTCCACTATCTGTTCCACCGCTGCACGCCGGTTCCTCCCATTTTCTCTATCCTGAGCATGCAACGGTGCCCCCTGTAGGCTACCAATGTATGTCACGTAACATTGGAGACTACTGAGAAATGCTGGCACGCACTGACCGGACCTTGGGGAAGAGGAAGAGACACACAGCGGTGAAATAGTTACTGTTTCTTTCATTGTGGTCGCTCTGGTTTTTGGAGGAAGAGAGAGGCAGGCGCAACTGAAATAGGGGTAAAATCTTCCTTCCCCTGTGGCCACTCTCTTCATGTAGTGTTGGGCGAAAGAGAGAAGCAGGCGCACTTGGGGGAGGGAGAGCAAGGATACTATCTGTACTTTGTGGGGTAATGACACTGGCTGCACTTGGGGGGAAGGAGGATACTGGCTGCTCTTAAGGAGACTTTGTGCACTTTTGTGTGTGAAGGAGGACACTGCCTGCACTTGGGGTGGAGTAGGTAAAGGGGATACTTGGGGACTTTTCTGGGTAGACTTATACTTGACTTGTATAAAAATTCTAGTTGAGAGGGTCAAATTTTGGGGTCGACTTACTGTATACCCGAGTATGTATGGTATATTATGTTGTTTATGTGAATCCTTCTGGAGCAGGCAGACTTTTCCACTTTTACTTTAAAACTTTATACTATTCCAGTATGTACTATTTAATTTGCTGGATGGGTTGTTTCCAAGTTACCACATCACTGGATAGAAAAAAAAGCACATTTAATTATCTCTAATTAGCGTTAATTAAAAATACAGACTCAGATTGGAGCAAATGACTGCCGTTATCTAAAAGGCTGTTTTTCCTTATCAGAGACCCTTCGTTAATTACTTAATAATAACTTGTACTGGAATTGAGGATATTAAAGTGATAATAACATCTGAGAGTGTTTACAGGCCACCAAATTTAACTGCACTCCCAGCAGTGCCCGTTGAGTAGTCAACACTGGCAAGCAGAGTCCTGGGACTTCAGACATGTATATGTGACCCTGCATGAGAAACTCTCATGATTTCATGATGGTTGTGGTGATTAAAACTAATTGGTAAAAATGAAGCAATATATTTTCTTAGTCAGTGTTAAGAGTGTTGTGTTTTTATGACATTTACTTTCAATTTTTTTTCTATATTATCATTTTTATTGAAATATTCATAATAAGTATGAACAAACAGAATATGAAATGTATAACAAAAGCGTAATACACAATAATGCAGTAAAAGTAGTCATAACATATGATGCATAAACACTGAGATCATAATATCCAGTGGTAAGGAAACATTTACTTCAATTTAAAGTGTTCATTTATATTATTTTCTACCTTCAGACAAGGAGTAACCATAATTCCCTCTTTACACTTGACAGAATGTTTATGTAAAGTGCGTTTTTTCCGAATTCGCGTTTGCTGCACATCTAATAGTTAGTGGCATCACGCATGTTGTGCATTTTAATGCAAATTTTCACATATGATTTTTATTTTTCTGCAGTATTTTTTCCTACATGTATGGGGTTTTTTTTTGGGATCGGACTTGCGAATAGCATACAATACAAGTCAATGGAAATGTTCATCTTCGCATTCAAATGCAGAAATTCGCATGCGAATATAAAGATAATTACATAAAAATTCATGAATATGCATGGTAAATTGGAATGCGGGAATTCACATAAAAAATTACAACAAAAGAATTGGATGCGGAAAAAATGCAAAATCACTAATAAGTCTAAAAAACAGCCCAAAATCGCAGGGATAAGTGTGAAGGAACCTTAGTGGATGGTTTGCAAAGCCTACTGGGCTTCTAAAAAGAAAGCCCAGCACTATTTACATTCCTGGTGGCACTCCCTGTAAATTAAAGCGGATCTGAGATGAAAAACTAACTATAACAAGTAACTTGTCTATATATCTTATCTAAAGTTTAGATAGTTTATACAGCAAATCTAGCTGCAAACAGCTTTAACAGAAAATTATTATTTCTTCCTATGATACAATGACAGCAGCCATGTTGTTTGTAAACATTATACAGAGGCAGGCTTATCTGTATCTTGGTCACTAAGCCTGTGAAAAAAAACTAATCCCCCTCCTCCCCTCTGCCTCTGAAATCAATGGCCAGTAACACCTCCTCCTCCTCCTGCCCAGACTGAGCTCCCATGAGCCCTCGCTACTGCCTTGGCTCTCTGAAAACCTGTGGGCGTGGTTTATTTAGTTTATAGGAAATTAGAGTATTAAAACAAAAACAAAAATGTATTTGGCTTGAGGAATGCCCTATAAACAATAGAAAAGGAACACAATTATGCAATGAGTAAAAGTTCACCTCGGATCCACTATAAGCCATAGACATTCTCCCACTATCTGCCAATCGCCAGACTCCAGCTTCTTTAGCAGGCCTGCTGTTGTGCAGATGCACTCACAGACTTTGCACGTTCATTGTTGTGTCTGCAGACAGGCAAACTATGAGTGTGCAGCAGTGTGGTGATATGTGGATAAAGTCCACTCAGGGTTATAGTCTGTGTTATAACATCCATTAGATAATTAGATATTAAAGGAGAGTTCCGGTCAATGCCTTTGAGTGTGAAATGACTCATTCCAGTCTAATGCATTTTCACATGTGTTAAACAAAAAACAAAGAAAAAAAACGGACAGCACAGTGCATGTTTCTGTATTACTTGTGCGTTTATATCCAATGTATTTTATGTGTCTTTGGACACGCACATTATATTCCATAGAAGCATGCATTCTATACATTGGAAATCATGTGCACTGCAACACGTCTGTGATTACGTTATACAGTGGGAACATAGCCCTCATAGACTAAGGCAAGTTTGGGACAAACCAATGAACTTACAGTACCTGTATGTCTGTGTGATGTGAGAGGAGTGGGCGCATCTGGAGAAAATTCATGCAAACATGGGGAGGAAATACAAATAGCATACTGTATCCTAACCTAGATTTGAAACTGGGATGCTAACACTGCAAGGTGAGAATATCGGCTGCTTTTTTGTTTGGAAAAATAGTGTGCAGTCTTGAATAGCAACCCCAAATGCTCCTTGTTTGTGGGTGATTCTTCCCCATTCATATAGATAAGAATGTAGACACCGGTGTCCAGACAGACATCACACACACACACACACACACACACACACACACACACACACACACACACACACACACACACACACACACACACACTCCCACATTAATATAGCCCACACACACACACACACGCACGCACGCACGCACGCACACACACTTTAATATAGCCCATGGCCAACTTGCATGAAAGCCAGTCATCCTATAAGTTATCGGTCCTCATGGCAGAATGTCTGTTGGTTGTCAGACCTGTGTACACTTGACCATTGGTGCTCTTTCTCCCCTCCCAACTGATGCACCTACAAGTGTCTTTTTCTGGATTATGATAGGAAACCTGAACACTTGGCAGAAACACAAACACAGGGAGGGCACGCAGGCATCAGGAAGTTGCAGCACCAAGACTCGGTGTCAAAAAAACGGAGCAGGCACTCAAATGGCGTTATAAACTTGTGTTTATAGATACAAGTTAGCATAACATGACATGTTTTGGTACACCTGAGGAAGGGGGAAACCCTGAAACATGTTGTGTTATGCAATCTTGAATCTTGCAATCTAACCATGGAAGTGGTGACCCACTGAAGGATTGTGCATCGGTGAACCAGGCGAGTGAGAAATCTGGAAGTGCCTGCTCCAGCACAACTTTGTCTGTCAGTGTTGTAAGCCACCAATCTATTCAGCCCTTTGATCTCTTGAACTGACATTCTCAGATGTAAAACCTCGTACATGTGCTAGATGGAACTAGCATGTCTATAGGTATCCCATGATGTCACCTAGAAATGCGGCTCTACATGTACAGGGAGTGCAGAATTATTAGGCAAATGAGTATTTTGACCACAACATCTTTATGCATGTTGTCTTACTCCAAGCTGTATAGGCTCGAAAGCCTACTACCAATTAAGCATATTAGGTGATGTGCATCTCTGTAATGAGAGGGGGTGTGGTCTAATGACATCAACACCCTATATCAGGTGTGCATAGTTATTAGGCAACTTCCTTTCCTTTGGCAAAATGGGTCAAAAGAAGGACTTGACAGGCTCAGAAAAGTCAAAAATAGTGAGATATCTTTCAGAGGGATGCAGCACTCTTAAAATTGCAAAGCTTCTGAAGCGTGATCATCGAACAATCAAGCGTTTCATTCAAAATAGTCAACAGGGTCGCAAGAAGCGTGTGGAAAAACCAAGGTGCAAAATAACTGCCCATGAACTGAGAAACGTCAAGCATGCAGCTGCCAAGATGCCACTTGCCACCAGTTTGGCCATATTTCAGAGCTGCAACATCACTAGAGTGCCCAAAAGCACAAGGTGTGCAATAGTCAGAGACATGGCCAAGGTAAGAAAGGCTTAAAGACGACCACCACTGAACAAGACACACAAGCTGAAACGTCAACACTGGGCCAAGAAATATCTCAAGACTGATTTTTGTAAGGTTTTATGGACTGATGAAATGAGAGTGAGTCTTGATGGGCCAGATGGATGGGCCCGTGGCTGGATTGGTAAAGGGCAGAGAACTCCAGTCCGACTCAGATGCTAGCAAGGTGGAGGTGGAGTACTGGTTTGGGCTGGTATCATCAAAGATGAGCTTGTGGGGCCTTTTCGGGTTGAGGATGGAGTCAAGCTCAACTCCCAGTCCTACTGCCAGTGTCTGGAAGACACCATCTTCAAGCAGTGGTACAGGAAGAAGTCTGCATCCTTCAAGAAAAACATGATTTTCATGCAGGACAATGCTCCATCACACGCGTCCAAATACTCCTCAGCGTGGCTGGCAAGAAAGGGTATAAAAGAAGAAAAACTAATGACATGGCCTCCTTGTTCACCAGATCTGAACCCCATTGAGAACCTGTGGTCCATCATAAAATGTGAGATTTACAAGGAGGGAAAACAGTACACCTCTCTGAACAGTGTCTGGGAGGCTGTGGTTGCTGCTGCACGCAATGCTGATGGTGAACAGATCAAAACACTGACAGCCATGGATGGCAGGCTTTTGAGTGTCCTTGCAAAGAAAGGTGGCTATATTGGTCACTGATTTGTTTTTGCTTTGTTTTTGAATGTCAGAAATGTATATTTGTGAATGTTGAGATGTTATATTGGTTTCACTGGTAAAAATAAATAATTGAAATGGGTATATATTTGTTTTTTGTTAAGTTGCCTAATAATTATTCACAGTAATAGTCACCTGCACACACAGACATCCCCCTAAAATAGCTAAAACTAAAAACAAACTAAAAACTACTTTAAAAAATATTCAGCTTTGATATTAATGAGTTTTTTGGGTTCATGGAGAACATGGTTGTTGTTCAATAATAAAATTATTCCTCAAAAATACAACTTGCCTAAAAATTCTGCACTCCCTGTATCTGTAAGCAACACCAACAAACGAGTGACAGATGAGCACATTGTTCTTGCATTTACTCTGCCCACCAGATGTTTCTCTATTGTGCACCTCCCTGTTGTCTGTCCTTCCCTTTCCAATGAACAGTTTACACCACTTGGTTATGGCTAAACGATGTGTCTGTATATCCCTTGTGCATCACAGCATTGTCCTAATGATCGAGCATGATTGTTACGGGCGACACTGATTGTGTGCGGATTCAAATGAATGCGCTTTTTAAACATCGATACCAGCTTTTCCTGTAGTTCGCACAAAAGCTGTGCGTGATCCCGTTATCATGTTTCCTCCTGGACACTACATATAGTGCCCAGGATATAGTTTGCCAATTCTGTGTCCCCCTGTAAGGTTGAAAACGCACCAAGTTGGCCGAACGATGGGAACCAATGTCAAACCCTCGTTTGCAGAGAAGTGGCTAGCATCGACTACATGCAACTCCGCCAGAAGCCGTGTGAACCAGGTCTAAGGCCAGTCATGTCTGGCTCAAGTGAGAGGCAGAGGCATGCTAAAAGTCATAGCAATAGTCTCTGGTTTTGTCCCTTTTGTGGTGAAACACTGAGAGATTGTTGTTGTAGCATTTGTATTAATGTTCAGTCTAGACTGCTTATATGAAATCAGCTGCATTTTGTGGACAAGGAAACCATGCCATTAAAAACCAGTTTAACAGAATGTTAGCTAGTCGGAGTTAATTCCCACTGTGTTACTTACACCACTGTTATTCTCATGTGCTTATTACAGAGATGAGAACTCCATGAGACCAATAGGGGCTTCAAATGCAAACACATTTGTTTTGAGCGCAGAGTTATTATGTCTGAATATAACAATTTTGAATGCACAGTAATTTGTTTTCCTTTTTAATAGTGGAACCTAGAGAGCCCTTTTTATTTAGAGGGATGTGACGGTTATCGGAGGGATCCATTCTCCTCCGACAGCTTCCAGCTGGGTTTTCTAATGAATCTGTAACTATAGAAGTAGCGGCTCTGATTCCGTGTAGGTTTGAACATTTCAGAGACACAAAACATGCTGTCAGGAAAACAGCAAAGACGAGGGAACCGCTGCTTTTCCAGGAGAAATAAAATCACGGTGTATCATTCACTTTTAATCTGAACTGACTGACTGCTTTGTTTTGAAATAGACTAAAAAAAAAGAAAGAAGAAGAAATATATTTTAGCTTATCGTGTCTTGCATGCAAAGTACTGAAAGTTGCTGATTTATCATTGACTTGACTGGTGGCATCAATTTCGTTCTCTTGATGACATTTCTAGAATCAACATATCAGTCAATTCATAGTAAAACAATTAATTAATATGAATAACATTGGCAATTAGAAGTTTTTTCTCCTGTTGCCATAGGAAACTACATACATGTTTGGTCAACTACAAGGAACACGGCGGGGAGTCAGATTGTGCTGTGCACCACTTATTACTATCTAATGTCTGTAGCCAGCTAGACTAGAATTTGCATAGCATACACATGGTCAAATCTGAGCAAATTCCTGGTTCAGCACATGTATAGACTGTACATGAAACTAAAGAGGCATGTGTACCAGTGCAATATTTGATGTGTTTTGATGCTTCTTCTTGCAAATTGTCTGGATGGGAAAGTCATAGTCTGTATAAACGTGCGACTTGTATACACATTAGTAATTTTAATTACTTGTATACACATTAGATCAAAAACAACCCTTCTTGGTAAGTCAGTGTATTAAGCTGTCTCAATTCATAGCTAAAGGTATATAGAAAAAAAGAAATGACCAATATATTTATAATATTACTAATTTGAATGCTGGAAATTCAAACTACAAACTACTTAAAGGCAATAGATTTTCATCACCCTAAACAAGCATTCGGTTGCAGGTGAAAATCAAGCGTGAGTATGGTTGTCCACATTGTACTCTACACTGAGGAAAGGGTGTGTCTTGACCCAGAAACAATCGTCTGATGTACATGCAATAAATCAACCTTACATACAGTAGTTACATAGTTTGGTTTAAAAAAGGCAACTGTCCATCAAGTCCAACCAGAATAATAATAATAATAATAATAATAATAAAACAAATAAAAAAGAAATAAGTAAACATTAGGTACCTTTCTGTCCTGCATCCTCACAATACCCCAGTTGATCCAGGAGAAGGCAAAAAAACCCTTACAATTCTTAGACCAATTAACCTTTAAGGGGGAAAAATTCCTTCCCGACTCCAAGTTGCAGTCAGGTAACATCCCTTGATCAACTCTTCTGGGAATGACCTAGAAATTATAGCTCTGGATGTTCTTCAGTGCAAGAAAGCGTCCAAGCCTCCTTTGAATGCAGATATAGAATTTGTCAGAACTAGTCCTGTGGTAAAATATTCCACATTTTAACAACTCTTACTGGTTGACATAGTGGAGTGAATTTCTACGCTTGACCCCTGAAATCAGCGCCAGGTTGCCTGATACTCACCTGAGCACTATCATTGTTCCCACTGTGAGCTGTCATGGGACATCTCCTGATTGTCCTTCTAGCAGAATGTGCTGCTTAGCTCTCTGTTCAGAGGAAACTATTATCCAAAGCAAAGACAAAAGATTGTTTCAGACAATATTTATCACCCGTGTGTCTGTCAAATTTACAAAGGATGTAATGAAAGATGGCAGCTTGGAAAGTTACTTTGCCAGCTACTGATTTTTCAGGGACAAGAAACAAAATCAATAGTTTGTTAAATCTATCTAAATTCTCATTTGTGGACAGCATTAGCTTCACCAGGGTGGAGAAATGATTACTGACCAATCACTGAACAATTAACATGAAGACTCATTTCCATATCAGGAGAAGGTTTTGTGCTTCACTAGTTTAGACCAACTGCCAGGCTGTGCATCATCTCAAGTCATTGGTATGCAAAATATATAGCTGCGTCCGTTAGCACATTTTCTGTCTATTTTTTGACTGGTTAGAACTTGCCAGGTTATTATGGTCTGTGTTAGACAAAAGAAGTAAAGAAAATATTTCATTATTTTATACATATATGTAGTGCTGACACATAATTTTTTTGCACAGTTTCACTGAAAAATCTTTAAACAATTCTTATCACTAATTGTCTCTCAGCTGGGACCTCAGTCTAACTTTACAAACACAGACTAGGCCTAGTTTTCAGAGAAACACAGCTTGCCTATCTTCTGATCACCATTTAACACCTGTTGTCCTGTGGTCTGCTTGCTTCAATGCTATCAAGCAAGGGAAAGCTTGCTAGTAAATTAAAATACAATTCCAGTCAAACCTTTTAGCTGGCCACACACAGGACAATATCAGAGGTTGACCGGTCTGAAATGATTGGTACCACTTGGAAATAGTGTTCAGTTCCCTCATTCTCATTTGAAAGATCTGTCAGGTTACCTCAACCTGATTTATACAGCTAAAGCAGAACTGATCTCTGAATTACTATGCAAATAGTACATTTTGTTTAGCAATCAGCAAGCAACTCCATTATTCATCAGGTCCTTCAAAAATCATCTAATATATGACCAGTGTAAAGAGTCAAAGCACAAACAATCACCTTGGCTTTACTTTTGCTGTTTTGGCTATGATCTCGAAAGCATTGGTCTCAGTTCATACTCCCATGTTCAGTGCCGTGGACTCTCGACATGAATGGAACCCATGTGCAGATATTTCCGTTGTACTGGACATATCATATTAGCATTGCTATTATATGGCATGTCCAAATTTTGCCTGGTGTCCATAAAAATCTTGCAGGTCTTGATTTTGCGTTTCGTCACTGCAACGAACACTGGATAGAATTGGCTAATTAGCACAGGTCTGAACAGACCTTAATATAGGATTTGTCAACACGTTCGTCAAGTGTTGTAATCCGTCCTCTGACCATGTTTAGGCTCAAGTGTTAAACAAGCCTAAAGGCTGGTTTACACTGAACCTTGAAACTGATGCATTTGAAATGACCTGTTACAGCAGCTTTCAGTTAAAATGCATAGATGATAACTGCCCCATTGGGCATTTTCTTCACTTTTAGATCCATTTTCTGTTCAGTTATAACTGACAGCAACTGATTTAGTGCAAACCAGCTCTTTTAAACTATATCAATTGCTGTCAGTTGTAAATGAAAG
This sequence comes from Hyperolius riggenbachi, assembly GCF_040937935.1. NCBI lineage: Eukaryota > Metazoa > Chordata > Amphibia > Anura > Hyperoliidae > Hyperolius > Hyperolius riggenbachi. The sequence continues at coordinate 411,690,856 of NC_090649.1, read as the reverse complement.
GACAACTCATGGGCAGTCCAGTGTCCATGTTTCCCCATGGCCGCCTCTTTCACACTATATGCTGAAAAACTAAAGCCTTTTCTCACAATGCACTGCTGTGGAAAAGAAAAACAAATTAAAATGCAACACATAGCAATGCATTAAAGTGGAACTGAACTCTTGCACAGGACAGAAGGAAAACAGAGACATGCACCCAATATGTATTTAGAGAGTTTAGCCGGTCTAATTCCCCCTCATTTATGTCCAATCACAAGTTGTAATTTGATCTCTCCCCTGGTTCAGCTGACAGCAGATAAGGCAGATAATCTCATTTAAAAGTACAGCATGTTAACAATATGTCTCCATGAAAGCAGGAAGTAGAAACACTTGAGTTTTAATGAATGATTTGTATCAGCTGTAACAAAAAAATGTTTTTCTTTAAAGATTACAAGGCTGCTGCATATCTTTTGGAGCAGAGAGGAAGTTCTGAGTTCAGGCTTGCTTTAAAACTTAAGTATAAAAAGGCCCCTAAGGTGCAAATTAACCACTTAAGTCTATCTGGATGAGTATTCTTGTCCAGATAGGCACAGCTAAAGGCAAACTAGACAAGTATTCTTGTCCAGTTTGCAAGCGGCGATACCTCGTGGGGCCCTGCACACCCTGGCGGTTTCCCGTTTCAGCAATTGGGAAAGAGAAGCAAAGCTTCTCGGAACCAATCACAGTGCCTTTAATGAATGGACATGACCCCAGTCAGGGGCTATGTCCATTCATAAGGATAAACAGGAATAAACAGAAGAAAAAAAAACACTTCCTGGTAATCCAGGGAGTGTTTCTATTGCCATCTAGTGGCGAAAAGTTAAATTAAAAGTTAAATTACCGGTACACTGCACAGATTTATTTATTAAATAAAATAATATAATTTAACTAGCTGATGACCCGGCATTGCCCGGGTAAAATATAATATTTGGCTGGTGTCGGCTCCACCCACTTTTTCAAACCCTAACACATAAACACTCAATGACCAAGTTTGTGAGCTTTGGCATCAATAATTTGTATATTCCCATAGAAATTAAATAAATCAGACTGGCGACTTGTGACTCCGCCCCTCTCCAGCATTTGAACCCCACTCACCCAATGACCAACTGTAGCAGGTTTGAGGCATCTGCTATTAACAGTGTAAAAACGGCAGCAATTTAAAAATTCTGATTGACTGTGTGTGGCTCAGCCCCCTTTTTTGAATTTGAACCCCAGTGACCCAATGACCAACTGTACCAGGTTTGAGGCTTGTGCCATTAACAGTGCAAGAATGACAGCAATTTTAATATTCCCCTTGAAAATCAACGGGTGAATATTGATTGGCTTTTTTAGGCTCCACTCAATTTTCTGAATAATAATCCCAGTCACCCAGTAACCAACTGTGCAAAGTTTGAGAACCCTGCCATTAACAATAAAGAAGGGATGCAGTTTTCATTTTCCCAGGGAAATCTGTTTTTTACTCCATCCACTTTTTGTAACCTTGATACACAGTCACTCAAAGACTCTGAATAGAAGCAGTTTATCCAGCAAAGAAATCTGATTAGCTGTTTGTGGCTCCGCCCCTTTAGTGAATTTGAACCCCAGTCACTTAATGACCGAATGCAGCATGTTTGAGGCCTCTGCCATTAACAGTGTAAGAATGGCAGCAGTTGCAATATTCCCCTTAAAGATCAATAGGTGAATTTTGATTGGCTGTTGTAAGCTCCACCCACTTTCCTGAATATTAATAACAATCATCCAGTGCCCAACTGTGTCAAGTTTGAGAACCCTGCCAATAACAGAATGGCTGAAATCAATCGAACAAATCTGATTGGCTGTTTGTGGCTCCACCTCTTTAGTAAATGTGGACCCCAGTCACCCAATGACTGACTGTATCAGGTTTGAGGCCTCTGCCATTAACAGTGAGTGTGAGAATGGTAGCAATGTAAATATTCCCCTTGAAAAATCAATAGGTGAATTTTGATTGGCTGTTGTAGCCTCCACCCACTTTCTAAATATGAATCCCAGTCAGTCACCCAGTTGCCAGCTGTGTCAAATTTGGGAACCCTGCCATTAACAGTGTAAGAATGGTTGCAGTTTATATTTTCCCATGTTAAAAATGTAGTTGTTGGCGCCGCCCACTTTTTCTAACCTTGACATACAGTCACTCAATTACCAAGTTTATGACCTTTGGTGTCCTTGGTATCAACAATTTGTATATTCCCATTGAAATTAATCAAATCTGATTGGCTGTTTGTGCCTCCACCACCTTTCTGAATTTGAACCCCAGTGACCAACTGAACCAGGTTTGAGGCATCTGCTATTAACAATTTAAGAGTGGCAGCGATTTAAATATTACCTTTTAAAATCAACAGGTGAATTTTGATTGGCTGTTGTAGGCTCCACCCATTTTCTTGAATATTAATCCCAGTCACCCAGTGACCAACTGTGCAAAGTTTGGGAACTTTGCCAACAATGTAAGAAAGGCTGCAGTTTATATTTGACCAGTGAATTTTGTTTTTGGCTCCACCCACTTTTTGTAACCTTGACACACAGTCACTCAATGACCAAGTTTGTGAGCTTTCAGGTTCCTGGCATCAAAAATGTGTGAATGGAAGCAGTTTATTAAGCAAAGAAATCTGATTGGCTGTTTGTGGCCCCACCCCTTTAGTGAATTTGGACCCCAGTCTCTCAATGACCGACTGTAACAAGTTTGAAGCCTCTGCCATAAACAGTGTAAGAATGGCAGCAGTTTAAATATTCTCCTTGAAAATCAATAGGTGAATTTTGATTGGCATTTGTATGCTCCACTCACTTTCCTGAATCTTAATCTCCTTCACCCAGTGACCAACTGTGCCAAATTTGAAAACCCTGCGATTAACAGTCTACGAATGGCTACAGTTTACATTTTCCCATTAAAAATGAACGACTGAAATTTGATTGGCTGTTTTATGCTTCGCCCACTTTTCCTGGATTTGTAACCTCGGTCACCAAGTGACCAACTGTGCCAAGTGTGGGAACTCTGGCTTGATTACTGTGAGAATGGCAGCCTTTTACATTTTTTCCATTGACATGAATGGGTGGAATCTGATTAGCTGTTTGTAGCTCCACCCAGGTGTGCAGGGGGGACGCGAGACCCCCAGAACATATCATCCCAGGTAGTAAGGGATCTGTATACCAAGTTTTGTTCAAATCGGTCAAGCCGTTTTCGAGTGATCGCGGCACATACACACATACATACACACACACACACACACACACACACACATACACACACACACACACACACACACACACACACACACACACACACACACACGATTTTATTTATATAGATTACTTCCAAAGCCCCCTGCCCCCCACCCCAGTTACCAAGCAAACAAATAAAAAAAATAAAGGCTGGTTGCCTTAGGGACTTAGCTTTTTTTTAACATGCATGTCATGAGGGTATTTTACTGTTATTTTAGTACATAAGGGCTTACAATTGATGGGACACAAAAAAAAACACATAAAAAATACACCTTTATCTCCAAATAATATATTGTTGCCATACATTGTACTAGGGACATCATTTAAATGTTGTGATAGCTGGGACTAACAGGCAAATACAATGGGTGGGTTTTATTTATAGTAGCATTGATTGTTTTAAAACTAAAAGGGGTGGAATTGAAGAAATAGTGTATTTTTTCTTTTGTGTTTGTGTGTGTATTTGCCTATAAAATGCATAGAAAATAGAATAATTACTGAAAACAATAAATACAAATGTACCTGTTAAAAAAAATTACTGAAAACAAGTTTCGCTCACAAAAAGCTTAATTTGTGGCGAAAAAAACAAGATATAAATTATTTATGTGTGTTAATTAGTGAAAAGTTATTGTGAATTAATGGGAGGAGCACTGACGGGGAAAATTGCTTCTGTCCTGAAGGTGAAAACATCTGCGGGCTGAAGTGGTTAAAGGCAAACATTTATTCTATTAATCGTTCTGTTGATCTGAATTTCAGATCGATTCTTTTAGTCTGATTGGATTGCTAATCATTTTTCCCACCTTTGGTGGACTTTACGACAATCAGATCGGACGGTTGTTCGTTCAGGAGATTGTACCGTAAATGGGCACCTATAGTGCTCGCTTTCTCTAGGGACGAATAACTGCATTTTCCCACGTATGAATTTGGACAGGGAAACGCAGTCTATTGAAATCAATTGGCTGCCTCCGAATTTAGGTGCAGGGAAAAAAGACGGACAGTGGGCAGCAAAAATCGCACCATGCTTGCAATTCCCCATAGCCGTGCATGGCACTGTTAGAGGGATCCAAAAGCGCTTTCGAATCAGAGTAATTAAGTGGAATCTCACTGAGGAAAGAGCTGAGTTACTGTTTGAATGTTGTTAAAGAGGATTTTTACTGTATGTAATGTAACTTAATGAACAAAATTTCTTATTTCTACAATTTGTTTCTAAAGTATTTAGTCGATATTTGCCTATAGTAAAATGTTACCTCACCCTGATTTATACAGTTAAAGAGAATCTGTATTGTTAAAATCGCACAAAAGTAAACATACCAGTGCGTTAGGGGACATCTCCTAATACCCTCTGTCACAATTTCGCCGCTCCCCGCCACATTAAAAGTGGTTAAAAACTGTTTTAAAAAGTTTGTTTATAAACAAACAAAATGGCCACCAAAACAGGAAGTAGATTGATGTACAGTATGTCCACACATAGAAAATACATCCATACACAAGCAGGCTGTATACACCCTTCCTTTTGAATCTCAAGAGATCATTTGTGTTTTTCTTTCCCCCTGCATCTCTCATGCACTGAAGTTTCAGGCTGCTCTTTTCTTCCTGCAAACAGCTTTGCCCTTGTCTGAATTTCCTCAGTATGTGAAAGCCCAGCCATCTCAGAGGACGATTTATCCAGCTTGTAAAAGATAAGAGAGCAGAGTGAAGCTGCACTAATCTAAATATCACACAGGCAGTGTGCACAGAGGGGCCTGAAAGGAGAAATTCATAGCAGAACCACAACACTGAAGAACTTGGCAGCCTTCCAGACACAGGCCGACAAGTCTGACAGGGGAAAGATACATTGATTTATTACAGAGACTGTGATAGCAGAAAGTGCTACAGTAAGCCAGGACACATTAGAATAGCTTTTGGAACTTGTAGGATGATAAAAAACAGGATGCAATTTTTGTTACGGAGTCTCTTTAAAGCAGACCTGAATTCTTGCATAGCACACAATGAAAAGTCTTTATTCCACGTACTGTATAGTTGCTAAAGAAATTCACAATTCTTTGTTTAGCCAGATCAGACTGTCTTATCAGCAGGTGCAAATAGACTGCAGGACAGCTATTCCTAAACACTGAGGCTTAACCCTTTCAGCGCCTTCTGCAAAAATGAAACCAAGTTAAGCTGCTTTTTTTTTAGTATTTCTATAAATTGCAAACAGTATTTTTTTTCTAAAGTTTATCATGCTGTGGCTTATCTTTTATAGCAGAGGAAGTTCCGAGTTTAGTTCCACTTCAAGGATTATACCTGGTTTAGGCACAGGAAAATGGAAAGGTTAGTGCTAGGGAAAATTAAAGGGACAGGGTTAATGCTGGGATGGGGAGCAGGAGAAGCCATTAAAAGGATATCAGGCGTTAATTTGTTGCTTGCCATCCTACATTGAAATAATATAGTGCAGGTCCACTCCTGAAACACAAGGTGCACGCTGCTGTGCTCTCTACAATGTGTGCCAGGCTTTAAGCCTTTACATTGGAATTAGTTAGTCCTGAACAACAATGCACCACAAAGAAAGCCATCCCTTTGAGAAGAAGTGCCTAATTTATTCACATTGTAATCTCCGTAGCACAAATATATTTTCCTTACAAATACATCCAGAAAGTGATATTTCACCCAATTAAATGTACCAGTGCAATTCCAAATTGCTTAGCCAAGAGAGCCACCCATTGTGCCCACAAGTACAAATCAGATCAGAGGACAGAATCATTATGAGGACATAAAAGACACATTCTCAGTAAAGGCAATATCCAAACAGAAAACAAGCTTCTCTCTCCAAAGCCTAATTTGTATCGTCAAATATTTATTATGAAGCAACAAATATGGACACAGGATAATCTAGTAAGGCAGTAAAAGATTAATCAAATCAATAAAACACCAATTTTGAAAATCCATACATTAAAAATGTATTATATCAGTACAATACAGCAATGTGGTTTCTGATCCTGTAGTCGATATCCTACAAACAAGCAAAATGTATACTCCGTGCTCTACTACACAAAAGAGAGACATTCATAATGGACCACTGCTGAGCTGAGAAATAGAGAGTTGTTAGCAGTCAATGTGAAGCAGGCTGCTTCAATGGCGCTAGCAGACAAAACAACATCACATGCAGAGTTTAAAGTTGGAGCAGTGGCGAGATGCGAGTATCTTAAGAGTAGCTGCCAAAAGAGTGAGTCACCGGCTTTAAAGATCTATCAGAAATGAGATGAAGGCATAATGAGGAAAGTGCTTGAGATACACTTGTATTTCAAACTACGGTTCAGTCTGTACAGTTGCCAGGCATAATGGCTTTAAACTTCCTCCTTACATTGGGTAGATAGGGCATGTTTGCATTAAATAATATAAATCGGATGCCCCCAAACAGTAAACATGTGACCTAGGCTTAGTGTTCAAAAGAGGAGCTTGAGCTGGTGCAGAGGAGTGTCCGCACCGTAATTCACGTTTGGAAATATACTCACTGTAGTTTTACAGCCTTGACTTCTGCAATACACAGTAACCAAGCACCTTGGGGTGGCATGAAACCACAAAGAGAGTATAGGGGACTAAAAGAGACCAAAAAGCCCTCCTACTAAAAAGCAATGCTTAGTTTGGTTTGCCTTCTTAAAACATAAAGAATTTACAATAATTCAGCTTTAAGTAAACATCTGTGGTTACCCTCAATGCAACGCTACTGAATATGCAAATTATCTTTTTATGCCCTTTAAGTTCATGTGGCTCTGTAAAGTTTATAAGCTATAGGCTTGCTATACAACAGCGGTTCTGGATGTAAGCCTGCATTGACATTCCAGACATATTGGTATTCCTAAGTAAAAACAGAGAATGTGAAGATAGCTCATACTCAGGAGATTACGTAGACACACTTAAAGGACAACTGTAGCAAGAGGAATTTGTAGACTGCCATATTTATTCCCTTATTCCCATATCCCTCTCGTTACAGTTGTCCTTTAAAGCGGGATTGTCACCATAAAAATTAAATTTCAACAGCAACTGGTCTGAGTGTAGTAAGTGATAAAAATGCTAATCCTGCATTCAAAACTTTCAAAACTTTTTCTGCTGTTATGATTTGGAGTTATCACATACTTAACCACTTCGGGATCAGCACCCTCTGCCCCCTTGCTGGGACCAGCACCCTCTGCTGGTCAAGTAAACCGCCGCTTCCCGACAAATCGCTGCTAAAATCCGCCGCTCCCGACGGTCACGCCGCTCTGTCCCCGCTGCAGGCTGCTCTCTCTGCCATCAGTATGATGGCAGAGCGCTGTGCGCCGGTCAGGAGCCGATTTCATTGGCTCCTGACCCTGTCACTCCATGTAAGCCAATGGGAACGGCTTACATGAATGACAGGGCCAGGAGCCAATGAAAACTGCTCCTGCCCGGCTCACAGTGCTCTGCTGTCATAGAGGCGGCAGGGCAGCATATTGCGGCACAGATTGAGTGGGGACAGCGGCGGGGATGGGCGGGGCGCGCGGTCAATGGGACATAGAGTTTACGTCCGGTCAGAACCGCAGCGCCCCCTGCCCGCCGTAGATTTATACTGCGGCGGTACGCAGTAGGTTAAGGAGCACTGGCCCTTTAGTAGTCAGTGCCAAACAGCTGCATGCTGGGGGTTCTTTTTATCTATAATATATTCCTCCTCTTCCCTTTATTTCCCTGCCTAGCTGCTTATCTGAAACACAATCCCCTGCTCACTTGTGTTTACAAGCAAGGCTGAGGTGACTCAGCGATTGGAGGAGAAAAGATAAAAAAGTAAAGGGCAGAAATGACATCAGGATTTAGCCTAAACTTGGACAAAAGACATGGTTCCCACCAGGAACAGAATTCTCTTCATTTACTATATAAAATTCACTGAAATCAAAATGTGGACCGTACAATACATGTGTTATGTAAGTAGATCAAGTATTTATCTAGTAATATATGTGTTTTTTTCCCCTGGCATAGTATGGCTAATCCTACTGCCTTAAGCTGAATACTCACCTGACAATGGATCGTGGAACCTCATAGCGCCACTTCCCGCCTAACGAGGTTCCCCAATTCATCTTCCTGCACGCGGGAACGAACCTCCAAAGTCACACGACGGGCGCGAACAAAAGTTCAAACGATCTCGGCGCTTTGCTCGGGAGTTGTTGGGGATCTTAAAGATCCGATCCGCTGTGACACTCATTATTGCCAAACGCCGCAAAGCGTCGTTCGTCTAATCACGTGCCTGTACCCACATTGCGAGATTGCAGAAACGATCACTCGTTGCTCGAAAAATCATGGGAAGGATCTCGGACAAAATCGCTAGGTGTGTACAGGCCTATAGATGAGATCACAGATACAGCAACAAGGGAGTTTTCTTGTTGTTCATTCAGAGGATATGAAACGAACATTTCTGTAAAAGTGTGTAGTCAGCAGTTGGTTCAGACAAAAACTATTTGGGGTAATAGGATATAAGTCAGTAAAAAACATTGGAAATTATTTCAGTTGAAGAATCTATCAAATTAAAGAAATAAAGTTTGTGGATCACACAAACAGTATCTTTGATATACCGTACCTGTCTTACTGCCCCAGTAAATATTATTAAGAATTCTGATTGAATATTTATTGGAATGCTTCCACTGCCAACTTTTGTATTGCTTGGTACAGTACAAAGCTGTGCAGTAATTGATTAACACTCATGGGCCCTACCCTGTACACTCCTGCTGTAGACAAGGTCTGGGGTACTGAAGTGGTACAATATTATTTATTGAAGTCTGAAAAATATTCTTGTCTACAAATATAATTTGTAATAGAGGCTTTTACTTTAGCAATGACACACAATTAGTTTTTTATACAGGGGTGGCTACCATCTCCAGCTGGTGGGTATGGCTATGGGTGCCAAATGTGCCCCTAGCTTTGCCGTCTGGAAACTTTACTGTTTACTGGAAGAATTTATAAATGGTGTATTTTTTATCTGGAAAGTTGATGAATGCTCTTTGGTGAATTTAATAAAATATATTAATAACAGGATAATTGCATTAGTAGGAGTAAATCCTTGGTGTCAAGAGGATGTTGGCATCTGCCATTTGCCCCTTGGGAAGGTTGCAGACATTCACTTGATGCCAGGGACTTACTTCTACCAACACAAACCTGTTATTATTGGCTGGGCTATTATTACTTACCCTTGTTTCAGGTAAGATGGAGACAGCCACATGCAGCATTTGTTTCATGCTAGGATGTAGTCCAGTTCTGGCATGGATATATTGGATTGTTTGAATTATTTTTAAATAAATACTTAGAATGAAAGCACAATAATGACATGATCTTAACCCGTGAAATGTATGTCAGGCTTTGTCCATTGGATTGATTGATGCACCAGTGATTGCATACATTTTAATTGACTACATTTACAGCATGTCTGGTGTCTATATTGTACAATATAATATGTTGCTAATTGTATTGTCATCATTAAAAACCATGTTGTACAAATTACTTCTATACATTCTACCACTAGATCTTCAATTAGGATGTAGATTTTGTGATGGGCTGGAGTTCCAATGTCATTTTTCTTATTACGCTCTTGCACTCAATGTTTAATTGATAAAATCCTTGAAAATGTATCAAAAAGGCCTTCATTTTTAAAAGATTGTTGTTGTTTTCTCTGATGTTTACTCTATTTAAAAATGTATGTCTAGCTTATCTTAGATCTATACAATCTATACAATAGATCACACATTCATTTTTTTTTTCATTTTTTGTAATCTAATAGTTAAAACAATTGATCCAGAAACTGATTTGTGTATTACTAGCATGACAGTGTGAGCCTTGATTACAAATTAGAATGATGACCTCATGAGATAACTGCTGACTTGCACTCTTCTGTCAGCAGGCTGGGCTGGGCTTTGCCCAGGCTGTGTTCCTTAGCTGCAGCGTGTAGAAAGGGGAGAGTAGTTCTGTAACAATGTCAACATTTCAACTTGTACAAGGGAAGCAGGGGGACTAGTTATCTCTCCCTACAGGATTAAAACACATTAGCTTTAATATATGAATGAGATCCAATTAATTTTGCAAACATTATCCCTCTCCTCTGCCTTTTCTTTACCTATTCTCTGAGAGTTGTCATCATCACAGGCTGAGGCCGATGCAAAGACTGCTGTGCTTGTCCTTATCTAGGCTAGGCTGAATTAAAATAGCAGCTACATCTAGAGAAGCCGTGTGACCAAAGTCTGCGGTCCTCCTCAAGTCTGCATGGCAGAATATCTGCGATCACATTACCTTCCCAGAATGCAGGATGACATCGCCTTGCAACACCTTTGGAATATACCAAAGGTGTTCACCCCTCCTGGATTATTTTTATACATGTACAAAGAGCCCTGAATACACTGTAGAAATAATAGGGGTTTTTCTATGGCATTAACCTCCCTGGCATTCTAAATTCCCCAGGATTTCTGCACAAAAGGTGATCAAAATAATTTTCAGAACCTTTTTTTTCCTGTAACTTGCCCAAATGTGTCAAGTAAGGGTGTAGTATACAGTGTAGGAGAGTATTAACGCGTATGCACGTCGATACTGTTCACAGCAGTTTTTGTATTTACGTATATAACCGCCAAAACTGCCAGAGAGGTTAATGAAGTTCAATACATATCACAATTTTCTTAGGTGTTCAAACGTATCTTAATTTGCAAACTCTCAGGTTTTACTAAGCAATTACACATATCCTATATAGAAATACTGGCTTTCAGTAGACCATATTGCATCACTTTCCTTGGCCTTATCTTCGCTGCATTAGGACACAGCTAAACAGGTGGACCTTCAGCTTTGCTTTTAGGTCCTCTTTGATGTAGATGAACGGTCAGTGAAGCAGATTCACACCCTCTTGCAGTAATCTGGCAATGTATGTGTTGAGGGATGAGCAGCAAGAAGAGGCTAGAAGACTCATATCAGTACTGATGTGGGAATTTTTCACCATGTTTTATATTTTTAGGACAATTGTCAAGACAAGAATTTGAATCCCTAGCATACAAAGGCTTATGGGGCATCCATGTATGTTCTTCTTACGGTAATACTTAATAAGCAAGGTTGAAGATACTTATTGCTGCCATCTTTCTGCTCCCACAGCTCAGCTGGAAGCTTGCCTTGGAACTTTTTATTCTCTTGGTCGGCCACTTATGGATGCCATCATACTGGAATACCGAGATCCCATAAGCAGATATGCGCGGAGGTTTTTCCACCATCTTTTAAGGTAATGAATGAACAGACTTTACCAAGCCATACATGGGTCAACACTGATCAGTCTGCTATATAATCGATATTTCCCTGATCTGAAATCGACCAGGAAGTTGTGATGAATGTACCACCTTGTCCACTTAGGCCACGTTCACAGTGGTCCATTGCGGCATAACGGGCGATTTATAACGTGGTTTGATGCACTGCACTACACCACCGATGCAATGTTCACAGTGCAGCAGGTGTGCTGCAGTATAACAGTATGGCATGGTAATGGGCACCAGTACAGCAGGTGTGTTGCAGTATAACAGTATGGCATGGTAATGGGCATATAATAGGCATACTTTTCATTGACTGTCTGTTTCACTGAATCCAACGTGGGGCTCCGCTTTCCTGATCCTTTGCGTTGTGTTCCTGCTGCTACTGGGAACGCAATGGCCACCGTGAACGTAACCATTATCTTGGCAAGATTTTGGTAGAAATCTGGTTTAAAATATATTGTGTTTGATGCAATACAATAATACACAGCTATTGATTCCCTGCTGCTTACCCTCCCTCTTCACCCACGTGATTCATATTTTCTGATGTGCCTTTTGATCATTAAACTGACCAGACTTGTTTGTAAGTATTTTGATTGTGTATTTTGGCGGCAATAAACCTCTGACGTACTCGATCAAAGTGATCAAATGGACAAAAAAAATCAACCCATGTATGGCCCAACATTTTCTGCAGCTTAAAGAGAGGCCAACATTTAACTAAAATATTAATATAACAAATATCAGTGCTACACAAGCTATTTTGTAATATAATGTTTTTAAAAATGGCCTTTATGTTTTACTCTGCAGCTAGCTATGCTTTTTTTAGATATGGCAGATGATTCAACACATCCTTAAAGTGTATTTTTGCCTTTAAAACAAAGTAAGTTTAGGCCCAGTCCAATTCACTTTTTCTCATAGGAGATAATTTTCATCTTCTGCTTTAAATAACTTCTCAGCACTGCAATTGATAAAGTAGCAAAAAGTAGGGGAAAAAATTACTGTCGAAATTATTCAGAGTATTTTCTTGCTCCTAGGTTTTCTCCTAGGTGATATTTTCACATCATAAATAAAAAGCCTTTTAAAGAGAAACCGTAACCAAGAATTGAACTTCATCCCAATCAGTAGCTGATACCTCCTTTTACATGAGAAATCTATTCCTTTTCACAAACGGATCATCAGGGGGCTCTGTATGGCTGATATTGCGGTGAAACCCCTCCCACAGGAAACTGCGAGGACCATGGTCCTGGCAGTTTCCTGTCTGTGAACCACGTTGCATTGTGGGAAATAGCTGTTTACAGCTGTTTCCAACTGCCAAAAAAGCAAACGGCAACTACTTCCGGTGACATCACCTGCCAGCAGTAAAAATGTCACCATGTGATAAATGTCAGAATGTTAATCAGGGAGAGGAAAGATTTTACAATGGGCAAACACTGACTAAATTATTTATACATAATTATTGTACAAATTAACCTCCCTGGCGGTAAGCCCGAGCTGAGCTCGGGCTATGCCGCGCCGGAGGATTTCTCAGGGCCTGCTGGGGCGATTCGCCCCATTCAAAGTGCTGTGCGCGCAGCCAGCACTTTGCTAGCCGCGCGCACAGCTCGATCGCCGCCGCTCTGCGGTGATCGCCCGCACGCAGCGGCGAAAGAGGGCCCCCCCGCCAGAGCCCTGCGCTGCCCGGACCAATGAGTTCCGGGCAGCGCTATGGGCTGGATCGAGTGCGCATGACGTCAGGACGTCGGCTGACATCCATGACGTCATGCCGATCGTCGCCATGGCGACAGGAGAAGCCAAACAGGGGAACGCGTTATATACGCGCTCCCTTGTTTGCTATTGATGCCGGCGACGATCGCACTAGAGGGCCACATGCGCCCTCTAGTGGTGTTTCATGTAGCTACCACTCTGGTAGCTTTACATGAAACAAAACAAAAAAATACAAAAAAAAAGGATTTTTGCCCATTTTAAAAAAAAAAAATTAACCGCCAAGGAGGTTAAGCACTTTTTTTCATTACGTTATTTTCACTGGAGTTCCTCTTTAAGCCACTATCAAGGTAGCTTAAAAGGCATTTTATTTATAATGTGAAAATACCACCTAGGAGAAAACTTAGGAGAAAAAATGAATTGTATCGGGCCCATTGTGTATACTGAGCTAAATTAAAATGTATTTCCGCCTTTATTGGAAAATACACTGTTTTAAAATGTTCCCCCAGATGCTGCCATTATAGCACTAAAGAGGTCACCTCCTTTGCTGGCTGACTAACATACTAAAAAAAGTTTTTTTTCCCTTACAAATCAATGTTAAATACAGAGTTCACCTATATAACTACATTTGCAAATCTGGCTTTCCACATAACAAACTGCATCAGTAGTGTCTGGAGACACCTCTCCACACAGCCTTTCATAGGCAGAACTATGTATGGCTATTTATCCAAATGTGATGCATGTGGTGATGAGCAAACATTTTCCTAACATGCAAATTTTCCAGGAAGGGAAATAAATCTTTTTGTCACGGCCAGCAGCTGTTGCTCAATGCATCAGCTGTTGGTTAATTAGCCAATATCTAGAGGCTTTGATTGGCTACATGTATTTCCCTCCCTAGGACAGTGGAGATTTGCAAGTCAGGTAAATGTTTCGTTCCTTACCGCGGATGAGTGTGCCTTGTGCACCAGTCTGTTCTCACCAGGGCTGAGGAGTCGGAGTTGAGGAGTCAGGGCAATTTTTAGGCACCTGAAGTCGGAGTCTGGAAAAAATGCACAGACTCTTATTTCTCAGATAACAATCATCATAAATAACTTAAATATACAGTAATAGAAATGCATAGTCCACAAAAATGAAATAAACCAATCAAAAAATAGTTACTTGTGCTGCTGCAATAAAGTAGTCACCGTATTTTTAAAGTCAGATATACATATCTGGGTGTGACAGTACATCTGATGTGTACAGAGGAATCTTTTATATATAATACATAACATCTTTGCTGTAAGAATAAAGCCTGATGTGCAGTTGTATTACTAATAGGAATGGTCAATGAAATGCAAATAATTGTGCATGAATCCAGTTTTATGCAAGTTTTGTATGCAACTTTATGCACTCTCTTTGCTTATGAAATTAATTAATTTGATATGTTGTTAAAATTGGGTTTGGTGGCTACGAATTAAGTTACACAGTAGTACATATGCACTCCCCACAGAGCTGTTGTGAATCCACTGAGAATGTTGTGCACACTAAATGCGGAGGTGTTGTCTATCACCTGCAAATCTGGTTCTGATTGTACATGAAGAATGTGTAATAGAGGAAAAATCCCCTCATTGTTCTGCAGAGTACCCGGCACATCACTCTTACATGTACCCACAGTTAGATTGCCTAGGGCCTGATGGAAGTTCTTTGTTCCTGTCTGTACCTTCTACAAGTACTCGTACCAAGGACTAGTTTTGATTTCTAATTAACAGATACACTACAGCAATATCCTGAGTTTAGTTAAAATGCATCTCCAGTGTACAGAAAAAACACAGAGGTACGCTAATGCTTAAAAGTAAGAGTGTCCCAACACTTTGTCTGTTTAATAAGATTTACTGGAACCCCGTATCAGCTGAGATCTGCCTTTTTGCAGAAAATGACCCTGACCTTTTCTGCATCAGATATAGAAAAGATAGAGGCCTTTTTCTGCAAGGTGGCAGGGCGGCACGCTGAAACCTGGCTGATATGGGGTTTCGGTGAATCTTATTATACAGACAATATACCGTGCATTCATGTTGACAATGACAGGCCAACATGGCTGACAGGGTAAAGTGTCAGCTTCGTAGCCAGGAGCTTTTTGTTCCCTAAAGCAGATTCCATCTTGATATAGCTTTAAAATTCCTGAGCGTTGGAAGTGATGAGATGCCTTTTATGTTACACACTTTTAATAAACAAGATTGTAATATGCAAATTAGAAGAGTCGGAGTTGGGGGAATCCTAAACTGAGGGGTTGTAGTCGGAGGATTTGGTTCTCACAGCCATAAATTGATAGTAACTATTTTAGGCAAGAATTGTACTGAACTCCTGTGGGACAAATTAAATATTCATATATATATATATATATATATATATATATATATATATATATACACACACACACACACACACACACACACCGTATTTTCCGGCGTATAAGACGACTGGGCGTATAGAACGTCCCCCAACTTTTTCAGTTAAAATATAGAGTTTGGGATATACTCGCCATATAAGACTACCCCTCTTCCAACGCACACCAAATTAAAAAAAAAAAAAAATCATATACTGGTGCTATGTATGCACAGATACTGGTGCTGTACTGTATGCGGTACCCAGTATACTGTATAATGGTACCCAGTATATAACAGTTTATAGGCAATTGACTGGTTGAATTGGTCAACTCTCCCTCTCCCTAAGTGGATTGGTCAGCTTTCCTTGTCTACCTGTTTATCAGTGTGGTATGGATGAATAGATCACGCTGTGCCCTCTTTCACCCTTCTGGCCCACCCTTGCATCCTATTTACTTCCATCTCTGCCTCTCAGATCTCACACATGTGCACCTGCGCCGCTTCACTGTAGTCCTCAGCAGCGAAATCTGAGAGTCGGTAACAGGATAGGGCGTATTACACGGCATCAAAGTCACCTGGCGTATAAGACGACCCCTGACTTTTCAGAAGATTTTCATGGGTTAAAAAGTAGTCTTATACGGCAGAATATATATAATGTCAATGCCGAATATACATTAAAGGATTAAAGATTCCTGTTAGGCATATCCTTTTAAACACTATTGCATGGCGGCACTGTGTTTGAAAAGTAAATTGTTTATACAGACAACTTTGGGCAAAGGAAATTGTTCAGCTGCCAGATATGGGAACCTTTAGGTTTATTAGTTGGATCAAAGTTAAATGCTTATTGTCTGCTCAGGATTACTGGGTTTCTGTCCTTTTGGGCTTTCTTTGTAAATAGAGGATTTTTTGTGGTATTGCTTAATGGTAGCCTGCAACCATATATGTATGAAAGCGTGATTACAGTCACGCGATACAATGTGCACAGGACTAATTAATTTCTACAGATGTAGCCTAACCTTTAACACCCAGTGACCAGCTTTTTTTTTTCTGGAACACTATTAATTTATTCTCATTATGAGATGTGCCGCCTGGTAGACTGCCAACATTTTTGGTCAAGCTTCAGTCAACCTATTTGATAAAAGGAATTATTCTGAGAAGCATGTGTAGTCATGTGATTATTTCTGTAGTGAGCACTGCCAGGGTCGCAAATGTGCTTTCCCTCTCTGGGGACACTTCTTGCAGGAATAGGAGGTACATCTTATCTCTGCTTATACCTTTTCCGTTATTAGCCCTTCCAAACTCCAATTATCTGCACAGCGTTACAAGGAAAATACTGTGCTTTTTGGTCAATAATATTGTTTGAAGTTTAAGTCTTGATGTTTCTTGAGTTTCTTAAGTTTTAAGTTAAAACCTTACGGTGCAAATAGGTATCAAAGGGTAAGTGTAGCTGTGCCAAAGTAAACCAGAATAAATCATTTGTTTTCCTGAAAAAACACAGGAAACGTTGCACTTTTTTGTTGTTGTATTTTTTTTGCTGTTTTTGGTCTCCTAATACATCATATTCAGATTCCTTTTCTACATCAGGTACATTTCCTTTACTTAGGATGAGGACCTGGCTTTAAAGAGAGTCTGAAGCCTCCGAAAATAACCCCAGTTTTGTTAAGCATTAATGGTTTCACTGAAACGCTGCTATCCTGCGGCAAAATTAGCCTTTAATCACCCCGAAATGCCCGGGGCAAATTGCACACGCTTATTAAACACCATGTACACGGACTAAGAAAGGGAAAAATATTTGCCTGCTTTGTGGACTTTAAAAAAGCTTTTAATTCAGTGTGGCATCCAGGTTTGTTCCTGAGACTCCTAGAGAGCGGAATAGGATGGAAAACATACGATGTCATAAAGAGCTCCTACACTGGGAACAAGTGCAGTGTGAAAGTGAATGGGAAAAGAACACCTTTTCTCCTCCAGGGCCGGGGGGTAAGACAAGGTTGCAGCCTGAGTCCAACACTTTTCAACATATACATCAACAAATTAGCCTCAGCCCTAGAGGCCTCGCCAGCACCAGGACTCGCCCTACATGACACAACAGTGAAATGCCTACTGTACGCAGATGACCTCTTACTGCTATCGCCAACTAAAGAAGGACTACAAGACAGCCTAGAAATCCTGGAGAAACTCAGCACAACATGGGCACTCCCCATTAATCTGAAGAAAACCAAAACCATGGTGTTCCAGAGGAAAAACACAAGGTCAGCCCAGAGCCCATCCTTTACACTAAATGACTGTGAAATCAGCAGAACTGACAAATATACCTACCTTGGTCTGGAAATCAACCAATCTGGAAGTCTTAAATCAGCCATAGAGGCCCTGAAAGCCAAAGCTTGCAGAAAGTTGTATGCCATCAGGAAAGTACTTTACCATCTCAAACCAGCAGTGAAGGTCTGGCTGAAAGTGTTTGACAGTGTCATCACCCCAATCCTACTCTACAGAAGCGAAATATGGGGCCCAATCACCTACCCAGATCAATCAAAATAGGAATCTAGCCCACCAGAAATATTCCACCTGGAATTCTGCAACCACCTCCTCCAGGTCCATCGGAGTATCTCAAACAATGGCTGCCGAGTTGAGCTGGGTAGATTCCCACTACTGCTTGAGATACAGAAGAGAGTGTTGTCCTACTGAGCCCATCTACAGAGCAGCAGGCCCGACTCGCCCCACTACAAAGCCATGCTGCACAATGAAGACCAAGAAAAGCCATGTGCCCTGAAAGAAGTTGTCAACTTTCTGGTCCCTCCAAATTTAGATCCACAAGTCCCATCAAGAGCCCAGATAAAGCACACCACAGCCAAGAGCAAAGAGGACTATGTAGATAAATGGAGGAATTAAATAAAACAACCACAAAAGCTAACCATATACCAGTCTCTACAGAGAGAATATAAAATAGCCCCATACCTGGAAAAGCTTCAAATCCCTCAAGAGAGGAAAATCCTGAGCATCTACAAACTGAGTGCTCACAACCTCTAAATAGAGTCTGGGAGACACAGACAGACATACAAACCCAGGGAGGAGAGACTGTGCCAACACTGTGAGCAGAAGACCCTCGAGGACGAAAATTACTTCTTGCTGCACTGCCCAAAATATACCGCTACCAGGGAAACCTTCTTTAAGAAACTGATGGAACCAGGGCCAGATTACCGACCAGGCAAATCAAGCATTAGCTTGGGGCCCCAGTAAGAGTCTAAGGGCCCCATCAGCCAACCGAGGAGTCAGCATCTTACATTCTATCAGCCGCTCCCTAGCTGGAGCCCCTCCGTGCCTTAACTCCTCTCAGCACCCTGCTCACTATGCAGCAGCATGTGATCCAGCCCAGACGAATGAGCGAGCAAGCAGCGGCCGTTGCTATGGTGATGTGGCCGCGTGCCAGCTCTGCTCACTCCAGCCCAGTCTGTGCAGTCAGACGTAGACTGATGTCAGCAGCGTGCGTCACGCTGCTGACATCATCAGTCTACATCTGACTGCACAGGTTGGGCTGGAGTGAGCGGGGCTCGCATGTGGCCACATCACCATAGCAACGGCCGCTGCTTGCTCGCTCGTTCATCTGAGCTGGATCACATGCTGCTGCATCTTCAGCAGAGTGCTGAGAGGAGTTGCAGCATGGAGGGGCTCCAGCCAGTGAGCAGCTGATAGTAGGTAAGATGCTTTCTCCTTGGTTGGCTGCATGTTGGGGGGGCCCAATCTGTAAGTCCGTTTAGGGCCCCATTCAGCCTTAATCCGGCTCCGGATGGAACTATTTCCAGACTTTCACACATTAGAGGATGAGAGAAAACACTGCATTCTACTAGGAGAAGAGAAATCCACAGTGACAATTGCTGTGCACTGTCACAGCATGCCACAGACTGAGAGGAGCATAAATAAACTGTAAATCCCCCCCCCCCCAAAAAAAAAAATGTTCATGAACTGCTAACTCACTCCACCCCACCCCATCCCATGTCCCCCATTCCCGCTGCTTTGGCAATGCCTGTATTGAAGCTTGGTCATGCCAATAAGGCTATCTTTGGTTTGATTTGTGTCCAATCTGTGATTGCAGCTAGTGCTGCTAATGTACTAAAGCTGTACATTATACAGCCTCACTGACATATAGGGAAGCAATGCCTCATTACATAGCCACTTGAAGTTTTGCAATGGTTTACAGCTGACAATTCACAAAGTTTTTTAAGTTTAACGTCTCCGCGCTGCTAGTTTAATGACTCCGCACTGCTAGTTTAATGACTCCGCACTGCCTTTCATGTAGCGCAGTGCAATGTGCTGCCTTTTCCACTTGCGTTAAGCTGTCATTATGCTGGAAGCTAGGGCCATGCCACTGCTGCCAAGTTGCAGTTGTTTAATCTAGAGTAGACAGTAGGGACATGAATCTAGCTTGCAGCATAATTAATGGAAAGATGAGGAGGCCACATACCCTACTGCATAGCAGGGAAGGCAGCCAGGAGAACTAAGAGTAGCAGGGCAGTACTAAACTTGTCTGCACTAGACCTGCAGTAAGTTAGAGAAGGCTACAGAGGTCAGGTATCTTGCAAAAAAGTTTTAAAACTGGGCATGTACAATGGAGTCCAATGTTGCACACACCACAAATACTTCTTGATTTGTTCCTTTGTGAAATAATGGTTCATGAAATCAAAAGCATTTGTGCATTAACATTAGAAAACAAACAGTTTTCTGTGGTTAGTTTTAGGGGATAGAGTTAGAGGTTAGGGTTAGGGTTCACAGCTCTCCCACAGTCCAACCGGTTAAGTCTTTTTCACCTTGCCCTTATCAGTGGAGTGCCTATCGGGGATCTAGCACACTCCGCTCAAGTCGTCTAAGGTTACGTGAGGTTACGTGAGTGGTCAACTTAACATTACAGATAATTAAGCAGCAAGGGAAATAGGGTAATACAATTTACTGACACTAAATTGTCATTTGAACATCTTTAGCGATATTTAAAATAACCGCTAACCTAATGCCCAAATGAATGCACACCTCTATTAAATGTACGCATTTGAGAATGATTCTGTATTTTTTTCTAAGTTAATTTATTTATTTTTATATTTTTTGTGGAATGTGATTTATTTATACCATAGTGTTGAAAGGACATTACAGGCATTTGTGTAGTGCAATGGAGGCACTGTTAGTTTTCCTAAACAGTCCTGATAATTTTCATTGTATTTAAGACAAACTGGCTGCCGCAATACAAACTCTGTGCAGCATAATAAGTCATAACTCTGTGATTTTTGCCTCCAGTCTTAAATTCACGCTGCATTTTTTACCGGCAAAGTTATTAATGATTATTTAAACAAGGTGTGATTAACACTAGCTAAAAACAGCCGTAAGCATGTCAAGCTTGATAACATTTTCTATTGGCTCTTTGTCATTGCTGTAAGGGATCAGTGTTTTAGATCTAGCCTGATTAATTTTTTTTCATCATTGTTCTGAACCCTGTTTGAACTTAATATATATTTTAAACAGCTTATTACAGTAGATGTTGTTACTATTGCTTGAAACCTTCGTAAAATTCTCTTACAATTTTTTTTTCTATATACGTGCCCCCAAACAGTAAATAGAGTTTACTTGAAATTGAAAAACAAAAATATCTAAATATATTTTTCAGTTGTGCTTAAAGTGTACCTCTAGACAAAAGAAGTCTCAGGTTCCATACTTACCTGGGGCTTCCTCCAGCCCCCTTGAGGCCGGTCAGTCTCTCCCGTCTCCCCAGGTCACAGTTCATCGCGCATGCGCACCCCAGTCACTCCCATAGCTCAGGAGCATTCTGCTCCTGCACAGGCACAGAGCGCTCTCGGGCAGGGGAGCTCACGCTGCCAGGCCCCGCATGCGTGATGAAGGACAGCTTGGCCAGAGTACCAAGCTGTCCAGCAGGGGACAGGAATGGCCCGGGGAGACAGCAAGAAACCAAGCAGCCTCAAATTTGCTGGAGGAAGCCCCAAGTATAAAACTTGAGACTGCTTTCCTCTCAGGTACACTTTAACAAACCTGCGAATCATTCTCATTGGTCCAATCAGTGTATATTCTTAGTAAAGAAAGTAACGTAGACCTGACAAGTCCTTCAGGTTGATGCAGAGCAAAGGTGCCATTAGATCCTGGCATGTAATGGCAGGCATCAGGAAAGTGCTGGGGGCCTTTGTGGCTGTGCTGGGGGCCTTTGTGGCTGTGGCAGCTAGGTGCAGACAGCCGGGGAAAGTGGCGGATCTCCTGGAGAGTGAGGTAACAGTGCTGTGGTGCTGAAGGGCAGATCTACAGCACAAACCTGCCTCCCCATCGCCCAGCTTGAAGGAGCAATGCCCCAGCCCACAGTTATTATTCACCTGAGTAAGGCTTTCCTCACTGGGGCATTGCTTAGATGAAGCCAGCAATTTAATTTGTCTGTAAATCCTGGGCTATGTCAGGTGATAAGGAGCTTGCCCGCTGCCAGATCCTTATCACCTTGAATATGACCCCAGGTATCTTGAAGCTGTAGGTTTTTTTAGATCCTTATAAGATAGCTTTGTGCACGTGCCAGACTATAAACTGGCCGGTTTAGGGCCATCACTGCCGATAATCTAGCATGTGTACAGCTGCCCTGATACATTGCTAAAAGATCCAAAATGCCAGATCATTCCCCTGCTTACCCCACCCTCAACAAACAGCTCCTTCATGTGCCGCGCTTTTGCCCCTCCTCCCCACTCCATGTCACTTGGCTGTAACTTAGAGACTTGTCTGTACAGCTCTCAGCCCCGATCTGTCGCCGGAGGAATGGAGTCCTGATCTTCATTATTATTATTATTTATATAGCACCAACATCTTCCGCAGCACTGTACAGAGTACCGTTTATTGTCTTGTCACTTAACTGTGCCTCAGAGGGGCTCATAATCTAATCCCTATCATAGTCCTATTTCTATATCCCGTAGTGTGTGTATTGTAGTCTAGGGCCAGTTTAGGGGGAAGTAAATGAACTTATTTGTATGTTTTTGGGATGTTGGAGGAAATCATAGTGCCCACAGAAAACCCACACAGACACAGGGAGAACATACAAACCCCGTGCAGATAGTGCCCTGGCTGAGATTGGAACTGGGGACCAAGCACTGCAAGGCAAGAGCGCTACCCGCTATGCCACTGTTCTGCCTATAAGGGCAACAGGCGATGTATGTTAGTTCACACTTAAAGGGATCTTGTTGATATATTCTTCTGTCTGTTCTTTTCACCTGCACCAGAGAGCAGATTGAGGAAAGATTTTTAGTTGTGTATTCCTTCTTTTTGATAAATAATGGAGAGCTAGTCACAAGCACAAAAAGCTGTGCCCTCTAGTGGCCAGAGGGAGAAACCAGCAGTGCATATAAACAAAAATCCCTCTGTTTGCTTTCCATATTCCTCTCAGGTACTTTGGACTATTATAAGCAGAGTAAAAGAACGAGGATGGATCTGTTAGAGTACATTAAAAGTATCTTCACTTATACTTTAAGACAGACATGTCAAACCCGTGTCTTAAGGATAGTCTGCGAGGCAGTTGTATCTTCATTTCCTGTATTGATCTCACCTGAATTTTTCATTAAAATAAGCATGTTATGAAAATAGCATGCAGGCTGCCATTGCTGCCCTTCTGAAAAATGCTACATTTCTGGTTAAAATAATCCTCTATTTGCAGTGTTTTGAGTCAGTGGCCCAGAACACAAATGCAGATCAGATGTATGACTCCTGCCTGACTGTCCTAATTTGCTTGCCTGGTGCTGTTTAAAGACTTAAGCCCTGCTTAGACCTAATGTAACGAACCAAAATTATTTTTTTTAATTGTTTTTCATGATAGCTTAATGTCAGCGTAAAAGCTAGTACACACACCTATCTAAAGTTAGCTGAGGCAGCCATTAACGATAATCAGGCATGCGTACAGCGACCCTGAACCAGCAAGCGATCACTCACCCCCAGTGATGGACAATTCCTTTGTCCATTCCCCTCCCTCATCCGCCACATGACGTCATGCAGAGCTCATTAGCTACACAGCTAACACGGGTCAGAAGCTCAGCCCAGCATTGTCACCCAAAGGGGTCGGGTCACAATCCCTGGCAGGAGACGCCCATCAAAGGTGTGTATGCACCTTTAATACGTTGGTGTTACAAACAATAGATAATAATTTCAGTGTAGGCAATCACGGTGTTTTGCAAACAGACATCAAACAGATGGCCAAAATAATTGTTTGTGATTGTTTTCAATCTGATGCCTACGCGTCTATCAATATCTAAGCAACAAGCAGCTGCCAGTGTTTCTCTTCGCTTTCCTCTCTTCATAGGACAAAGCATGCAGATTGACCAGGCCAAGCATTCACAAATTGTCACTGGCTACAGTCAGGCTGGTGGCTGAAATTATAGATCTGTTGGACTTTTTAGCAGATTCCAATAGCATAGGGAAGCCTCTTGATTCTTCTGTCCCATCCCTCTCATTACAGTAATGCATCCAGCTTGGCTGATTTGCTTGCAGTCTGTCAGCCAAAACAGTCACGATCATTTGAACTAACAAAGAGTATTGTATGAATGGAGATTTTCAGAAGGAGGCAAGTACCTGCACCTCCATATGTCACTGGCAGGTTTCCTTCTAAATGTGGTTCCACTTTCATTTTATTTTTAAATCCATTAAAGTGTAACTGTTGGGCATAAAATAAAAAATCAATTCTTTATTTTTATCTGGTAAACAAGTAATAAGGATGTCAACCAGGCAATCCAAAAGTTAAAATCACAATTACTTTTCTTGTTGATAAATGATCATTCCCCAGTTTACCTGACTCTTATTTGGTACACACAAAGGAAGTTACAGGTTATGCTGGGTTGTCCTTTTTTGCTTCTCTACTATCCCCTTAGGCTTAACTAATGCAGCCTGATTGGCTGAAGCCTCTTTCCCTCCTGTTTTTCCCTCCCACACCTCAGTTCCTCTCTGATTGGCCAATATTTCTCATGCTGAGACCATGCACTTTCTATAGTGAAGGGCGGGCAATGTATACACAATCAGGCAGAGGAGAGTAAGGGAGGAAATGACCTTAGGATTGGCTTGATAATAACCACAGTTAAAATGGGAAATTCTAAGAAGGATTTTCTCTTTTTTTTACTATAGAAAAATCAATAAAATCAAAACGTGGACAGTTCAATACATATGTTATGTAAGTAGAGCAAGTATTTATCTACTTATATGGGGTCAATTCATAAAGCATTACCGCATGCGGTAATGCTGAAAACAGCTGACTTTACCGAACAAAATGTCAGTTCATAAAAGCAATTACTGCATAAATAGTTGAAATTCCCGAGCAATGACGTAAATTACCGCCTTGTGTGATGAACACCTCCAGCACATGTCAGTAAATGTCAGTAAATTCATAAAGATTAGAGCAGGCGGTAATGACACAGAGAATACTGCCTGCTTTGAAGGGTGATAAGGGAGTGGATAAGAGCAAAGTTAATGGAGACAGATCTCCCAGGCAGCAAGGTGAGAGCGGAACAAACAAGGTTTCCCTGAATACCCCATGCTGTGTTTTCTAACCTCTTGGTTACCTGATTTCAGATATATTTTACATCAGAAATCCTGCATGCGTAACATTTCTTGAAGTTCTTCTAAGCTGTGGCAATTAAATAGATTGTTTAGAAAGACTAATAGACAGATTCAGCGGAGATTCAGGGCAAACAGAGGCAGTATAACAATGCACATCTAAAGGGAAGTTGGGGAAGCCTCTTTTATTGTAATGCTGTCTCTGCACGGAGAAATGTAACAACTCGGGCAGCTTTTCATGTTACCGCAAGCTTAGTTCGGTAAATCACCGCACTTCTATCGTAGCTGTAAAGATTTTTATGAATAAGCACACAAAAGTCTAAAATACCGAATGCGGGATTTTCCTGACAAGATTTTTCCCGCACAGCCTTTTATGGATTGACTCCAATTTGTCTTTTTTTTCTGAGATAATATGGTTGACAGCTCCTCTTTAAGTATTTTAGTACTGCACATTTTCTTTTGTAATCAGTTATCAAATAGGATTTTGCAATATCAGTTTAGTCTCTAGAAATTAATATGTAAAACTAAAAGTCCGCCTGATTGATATCACCCAATGGGGATTGGGCCGAGGCTGCACAGTTGCATAGTCAGCCTACAGGCTGTAAATGCATTCTGTTGCGGGGGGGAGGGGGATGGCCGACAAAGCGGTGCAGAGGTGACATCATGCAGCAGGCGGGTTAAGCTGCGAGTACAAAGCTATCGGTCATCAATTGGCCAAGTTGATCCGCCCGACAGATTGGTGGCCGGGGTGGTGATCCAAGTCTCAGGGCCGGCCCGCTCATGAGGCGGGGTGAAACTTTTGCCTCAGGCGGCAAATTTCTAGGGGCGGCATCCGCCCGTCGGAGGGTGCGGGGAGCAGGCCGCCCAGCTGGAGGGGTAGCGGGCAGGACGGTGGTATTGGGCCTAGCGGCGGGGAGGGGGGTCGGACCCCCCCTCCCTCGCCTGGGTCCCCGTCCTCCGCTCCCCTCCAGCCTTAAATACATCAGAACTAGCGTAACTCGTAAGAGGCAGTGGGCGGGGAGGACTCACCTCTTCCTCGATCCAGCGTGCGCTCCACTGACGTCACTTCCTGCACGCCGCCCACTGTATTGTAAATGGACGGCGCTGCAGGAAGGGACGTCAGTGGAGCGCACGCTGGATCGAGCGAGGAAGAGGTGAGTCCTCCCCGCCCACTGCCTCTTACGAGTTGCGCTAGTTCTGATGTATTTAAGGCTGGAGGGGAGCGGAGGACGGGGACCCAGGCGAGGGAAGGGGGGGTCCGACCCCCCACCCCGCCGCTAGGCCCAATACCCCCGCCCTGCCCGCTACCCCTCCAGCTCGGCGGCGGCGCCCCCCCCCACCCCCCCCCACGGGCGGCAGCAATAATTTTTTTAAAATTTGCCTCAGGCGGCAAAAAGTCTAGGGCCGGCCCTGCCAAGTCTGCTTTACACATAGCGGATTATAGTTTCAGGCAGTCATTATTGGCCACCTCAGGCAAATTCAATCTAGTGTGTGTACGGACATTAACGGTAAGCTCAAACTGCGCTGCTTGTCAACCATGAAAACAGTACTATGTTTGGAGAACCAATTGCCCGAAAATTTGCATTTTGTTGCATGGCTAATTGCCGGCAGGAGCCTCTGTTACTTTATTTACACACCTGACTAATCAAGTGACACAACCAACTAGCATTTTCTCCCAGAACTCATTCAAATTGCCATGTTTGTGTATGTCAATAGAAATAAGGTCAGTAAGTTAAATAAGGCAATGTACAGTATAGAACTGGACAAATATTAATAGAATGTCACTTTAAAAAAATGGAGTCCTGTTTATACATCGTGCGTAACAGAAAATCGTTCTGGACTGTTGACCTCATTTCCAGTTTTATAACATTACATTTATGTGGATATATATTTCTGTCAATCAGGGAACTTTTAAAAGTTCTGAATTCCATTAACCTAATTACCCTAAAGGGTAATCAGAAGCTGCATTCAAATTTTATAAAACAGAATTACATATAATAGCCATCTGTTATCATAATATTGACTGACAGGATTGCATTTCTGTCAATGACATGGTTTAGGAGTTCAATTAACATATCATTAAAGAAGCATAACTGCATAGATCATACCATCATAATTTCAGCAACAGTTTCAACAGAGTTGCCAGTCCCAGAACCTGAATTCCAATTACAGCTAGAATCTAGATGTAACAGTTGGGTGGGAGTAGCCCAATTCTAATATGAAAATTATTTTTTTTTTGGTTTCAATATTTTTATTGACGATTTTATATATTACAAAGAAAGAAATGTTAACAGGCATACATGAGAGGAAAGGAATGCATCCCACGCAGGGGAGCTAGCAAATTCAAATAACAAAGGCACAAAGGACACTCCAGCAGCATACAATTGAACAAACAACAAGTGTAAACAATAGATTTTGAAGATCCAACGGCAAACAGCACCGGGGACCTGTAGTCCTGGAAAAGAAATATAGGTGAGAGGGATGGGAGAATCGTCCTATCCTCTCAATGACCACCTCTTAAGGTGGCCACACACCATACAATTTTTTAACTATCAGTTCAATTTAAGAATTGCAATCAATTTTTCTGACTGATTGTAACATTTCAAAACTATGACCAATGTACCACACACGTATGTTCAATTTTTTCCTCAATTATGATAAAAATGATTGGAAAAGAGAAAATTGCTAGGGTGTGTATATTAATAAATTAACAATCCAACACACACTATACAATCTTTAGTAGAAATTAAAGAGAAAAAAACGGGAAATCCGATCGGATTTTTCAGTTGAATTGAAAAAAAACCTTTCGATTTTTTCGAGAGATACGATCGTTTTTATCGAATTACTGTAAAATCGGATCATTTTATTGTATGGTGTGTGGCCACCTTTACAGAGAGCAAAGAATTGGGCGACCAGGAAAAGAGAAGAGGTGAAAAGAAGGCAAAGAGGGCAAAAGAGAAGGGAGGGGAAAAAAGGGGAGGAGAGAGAGTTCAGAAAAGCGCAAAATACTTAGTAGGTAGTGAGAAACTCGGCGTCTAAGCCTGGGAATTCAAGTAGTATCCAAGGTTGCCAGATACAGAGAAACTTTTTTTGCAAGTCACGGAGAATTCTAGTCAGTTTGGCACCTCTGTCTGTCAGAGGTGCCAAGTGTCTCCTGAACCTGATACTGTTGTGTACTCCTACTTGTATTGCCTGAGGAAGCGGGTCTATGCCTGCGAAACGCGTTGCAGCCCCTTTGGAGTGTACCAATAAAATAATCTATTTTCGAAATAGACATTTTTCAGTGTCTGCTTATAGGGGGTAAGCCCACCACTGCCCCCCAAGCTTTTTTTATCAAAACGTTTTTAAGATTGTGATCTTATTCTTTAGGCGCCTTTGTTCCTTCTGCTTTACAGATATTTTCTGATTATTGGTGATCTGCAGTATCACCAATAATACAGATGCTATACCTGATTATGTGGTGATCTGCAGAATCACCAATAATACTAGTATAGCTAGACACAGGACACTCAATGTGGTATTGTGTTTGGTGCAACAGTAATAGGAGAAGTTATCTCCCGTTTCACTGCAGCCAAGGATTCCCTGAGGAGCAGGGAATTAGACTGCACTGCAGCCAGTGGGACCCCTGAGGGGCCGGGACCACTGACTGGGCTGCAAACGAGATAACAAATGGAATGAGTGATTATGATTGAACTGCAGCCGAGGATTCCCTGAGAAGCAGGGAATCAGATTGTACTGCAGCCAGTGGACGCCTGAGGAGCAGGGACCACTGACTGGGCTGCAAATGAGATAACAGATGGATGAGACATATTGATTGGACTGCAGCCAAGGATTCCCTGAGGAGCAGGATTTCAGATTACACTGCAGCCAAAGATTCCCTAAGGGGCAGGGAATCAGACTGTACTGCAGCCAGTGGACCCCTGAAGGGCAGGGACCACTGACTGTGCTGCAAGATGGTCTCCTGAGGAGCAGGTGACCATAAGCCTGTGCTTGCAGCTAATGAACACCTGAAGAGCAAGTGTCACAGACAGTACAGTTAAGGCTGATCACCCAAAGGTTAGGTGACAGCCAGAAAGGTCAGACAAGCCAGGTCAGCAACATACGGACAGATAAAGTACAGAGATTGATTGAAGACTGATTCGGTATCCGGGTACATGCAAGATCGGCAACAGTTTATCAGGTGGGCGGAAGTACCGAATCAGTAAGCAGGAGAGTGGTCAGGAAAGCCAGAGATCATTACAGGTAAACGGAAATAAATAACAGTCCTAATCTAGGTGTGAAATCCTTGGTTTCAACACCTGGGAACTGGTCTAACACATAAACAGTAGCAATGTAGCAATATCCTAGTCTTAGGTGTGAAGTCCTTGGTTTCAACACCTGGGAACTAGTCTAACACATAAACAGGAGCAATGTAGCAATATCCTAGTCTTAGGTGTGAACTCCTTGGTTTCAACACCTGGGAACTAGTCTACAGAATGGTACAGAAGTCTCACAATACAATAGTGTAATAAGGCTATCAACGGAATCTGACTAAGTGTGAATTCCCAGCTCCGGCTGGTTCTAACACACTGTAAGATCTGACTATGGTCTGAGTGCTCACACGTAAGCTTTCGCAACAGCAGACAACTTGCAACTGACAGGCAAGTCCTATATATACCCAGAGCGCTCCACAGCGCCGCCCCAGTCACTTAGCCAATCCGGAGCATAGCTGGAGTCAGCTGATCGACTTGATCAGCTGACTCCCCTTCTACTAGCATAAAGGTCCTGTCGCGCGCACGCGTAGCTCTCAATCTGTGTGCACTAATAGGACCAGGCGAACCAGCAGCATGTTGCTGCGCGGCAGAAGCCGCCGGCTGGAACGCGGAGATAGCCGCCATGCCGCTTGCCCATGTGGTGGCGTCTCCGCTATTCATTACAGTAATATGGAACAGAGACTGTAGTAAGCCAAAGGTCCTGATCCATAGTCTAGTGAGGCATGGGCACTGCCACCATATGTGGAACATTGTACCTTCCCTTCCAACGCCTTTAAAACACTTAGAGCAGGGGGGCCCAATAGGTCGATCACGATCTACCGGTAAATTGCGACCACCCTCTGAGTAGATCACGGCCACTTGGCCGCATCCTGTCAAATTTAGCTGCCACGTGGTTGTGGCTGTGAAACTATGTGTAACCGCGGCTGTCATTTTCTCCTACCAGAAGTGGCAGCTGAAGGAGAGAGGCACGGCTGATGGGGAGAGGCGTGGCTGAAGGGGAGAGGAGCAAATGGGGAGCCTCTCCTTCCCCTTCAGGCTCTGTGATGCAAGCCATGTGGCCACGCCTCCCCAAGTCATGCGGGTCTTCAGTGGCTAACAGTCATCCCCGCTCTTGTGAGGTGAGCAGAGGTGACTGATTGGAGGATTTCCTGCGCACAGAAAGGTGGCTGAAGAGACTGCTTTGCAAGGTGGGCATATAGAATTTCAGATTTTGGTGCTTGTGGAGGGCGGGGGAGGGGAAGATGGGGATTCCT
The DNA here is from genome assembly GCF_040937935.1 of Hyperolius riggenbachi. Classification (NCBI taxonomy): domain Eukaryota; kingdom Metazoa; phylum Chordata; class Amphibia; order Anura; family Hyperoliidae; genus Hyperolius; species Hyperolius riggenbachi. The sequence continues at coordinate 411,660,242 of NC_090649.1, read as the reverse complement.
TGATTGAGCCCAATTCTTTATTGTGGTTGGAAGGGGGTGTTTATAGATGTGATTTATTATGGGATTATAGGAGCCATGTGGTGTGGGGGGAGAATGATTGTAAGGGGGGGGGGTGGGTATGTGTTGAAGAGAAGGGTTCTGTGACCATTTTCTGACAACTATGCTGTGATGGGGAGGGGGGTCATGACACGGTGTGGTGGAGGGGGGGGGATGGGGCGGGGAGGGGTGTGTGCGTATGTTGGTAGATCTCCTAGACTTGGTAATTTTTAAAGTAGCTTGCGACCCGAATAAGTGTGGGCACCCCTGACTTAGAGTATATTGAAGAGGTTCATTTTGCAAGCCTAGCTGGAAAATGATTTATTTTTTAAAGCAGCAGGGGCAACCATCCCATCCCAGGGAAAAAAACATATAAGTAGATAAATACTTGTTCTACTTGCATAACATATGCATTGTACTGTCCATGTTTTGATCTCAATTAATTTTATATAGTAAATATAAAGAAAACTGTTCGTGGCACTTTTCATTTTTGCTTCTTCTGGCTAAAGCCAATCCTGATGAAATTTCCTCCCTCACTCTTTTTTTTTCTCTTAGAAACTGCACAATCATATCTAGCTTGCTTTGTAAACGCATATTTTGTATTTCAGCAGCTTCTCCCTTCTCAGCCTCGTGTCACACTGAACTGCCCTCAGCCAATCAGTGGGAAGCAGGAATGTGGGAGGGGAGATGAGTTGTCTGCAATGAACCAAATAGACCCAGGCTGACTGAGATAAGATTTATTACAGCTGAAACATTTAGGATTAGATTAGAATGCTTGCAATGCAGGGTCAGGTTGCAGGCTGCATAATAAACACACTGCAGTGGGTAAATGGGATTTGTTTTTGTGGCTGACAATCCCGCTTTAAAGCATTCTAATGGAATAAATGCTCTGTCCAAAAATAGCGGTACATGCAATTTTTCTTCTTTAGATCTCTCAAATCAAAACAGTTTTCTTAATTGATTTAAATGTTTGAAAAATAAAGCAAATCCACCATACCCTATTCCCTTTTTTCTGAAAAATTTAAGTTAGGTAAAGTAAGTAAGGTTTTCCAGCACAGCCAGTTGATCAAAAGATATTTTAAAAAAAGGGAACATTTTCAGCGATATTTCTCGATCGAAAAAGATAGATTTTTATATACAACGTATGTACTGGGAAAGATTGAACATTTTGACTTACTGTATGTATGGCCACCTCAACTGCCTATAGCTCACTTTGGGATGTATTCTAAACATTATGAACTTGTATGGCATGACACAACCGTCTACTAATACTGTTTCTAATTCTTCTTTTTTTTTTTTTAATGTGTCAAGTCCAAGGTATCAGACTTACAATTAAAAGCAGTCACCCAGTGGGCTGTAACAAAAAACACATAGTACAGGTAGTCCCCAGTTAACGAACGAGACAGGGACTGTAGATTAGTTCTTAACCTGAATCTGTTCTTAAGTCGGAACAATGTGCTATCTCTGTCCCCTGTACCTCCTCTGTGATCCCCCCCCCATGCCTCTAGTGTCACCTCTGCCCTCTGTGCCTGCTTATACAAGTCCAATTTGAAAAGGGGGCTTGTTCCCATGGAAACACTGAATCCATGCCGTTCGTATCGGCGGGTCGTTCGTAAGTTGGGCATTTGTAAGTTGGGGACTACCTGTACAGTCTGTTGATATAGTACATTCTGTTAAAGCGGGATTGTCACCATAAAAATCTAATTTCAACAGAAACTGGTCTGGGTGTATTAAGTGATAAAGATGCTAATCCTTCATTCAAAACTTTCAAAACTTTTTCTGCTGTTATGGTTTGGAGTTATCACATACTTTAAGAGCACTGGCCCTTTAATAGTCAGTGCCAAACAGTTGCATGCTGGGGGTTCTTTTTATCTATAATATATTCCTCCTCTTCCCTTTATGTCCCTGCCCAGCTGCCTATCTGAAACACGATCCTCTTATCACTTGTGTTTATAAGCAAGGCTGAGGTGACTCAGCGATTGGAGGAGAAAAGAAAAAAAGTTAAGGGCAGAAATTACATCAGGATTTCGCCTCAAACTGTGGGCAAAATACATGGTTCCCACCAGGAACAGAATTCTCTTCATTTACTATATAAAATTCACTGAAATCAAAATCGGAACAGTACAATACATGTGTTATGTAAGTAGATCAAGTATTTATCTACTTATATATGTGTTTTTTTCCGTGGCATAGTATGGCTAATCCTACTGCTTTAAAGGCAGAAGGGAAATTCGTGCCTAACACCTTACAACCTGTACTGATCTTGAATAAATCCTCAATATCTTTTCGGAATGCTTTAATAGTTGCACAGGCCCAAAATGTGTACTCAAAAGACCCAACTTCCCCAGAGTTTCTAGAACAATAAACTGAGCAGGCTGAAAATGTTTTTATAGTGTCCTTAGTGTAGTAAAGCATTATAACATCTAAACTGTTGTTTATTTTGTTAATTATGAAGGATCAAGAAACTTTCTTACCAGTTGAAAAATAGAGGTTCTATCACGCTGATACATGAGCAGGTTATCGTAACTAGTGCAATTCACAAACAGTAGTAAGTAAGACGTAGTCAGGATCAGGCCATAGTCGTACACAAAGTCAGAGGTATCGAAGTACAGAGTAGCTAGGCAATATCGTAGTCTATAAACAGGCAGGGTCATACACATAAGTCAGATGTCAGTCGTATTGGAAGGGTCAAACAATAGCGAGGTCAGGGACAGGCCGAGTCAAACACGTGTATCAGATGGCAGAGGTACAGAAGGACAAGACAAGAGCGAGGTCAAGAGGCAGGCAAGAGGTTGGTACACAGATAAATATACAATATGATGTTACTTCAATATAATATTATGATATGATAATATTACAAACATGTAACTACAAAATATAGACTGACTGGCTAGAGTACATACATCATGCAAGCACAATATATGAATGTAGCTCACAATGCTCACTAACTAGGCCAAGAACCAGCAAACTGATTAGTATCAAGGCCAGTGAGTGACTGAGAGCTCTGGCCTTAAATACACCATTGATAGATCTAGAAACCACTCCCCGAATTTGACAGCACCTCCTGCATGGTGATGTCACCTGGTGACATCACTTCAAACGCGCCTCCTTAGCCTATAAGGCCTATCTGGTCTCGCGTGCCTGTTTGGGTGCACTGCACACACGCGCTCAAATTCGCCGCAGGGGTGCTGGGGACGACGCTGGGAGATGCCAGCACAGAGACCTCGCCACTTGCCTGAAGCCCGCCAGAGACGCCGCAGGACCTGCTGCCGGAAGGTAAGATTGTTACAGGTTCATTGTTACTCTGGAATAACATGTCCCATATTTTACAAATATAGATTTATTTATTTCACTGTTGTGCATGTTGTGTAATGGTGATATGATACCCATATCTGCATAAAAGTGGAGAACTGCTCACGACAGTTTTTACAACGAAGTTAGTGGGGTCGTGCTTTCTTCCCCCTCTTGGTGCTCATTTAGCTCCCCGAGAGTAATGTAAGGTGGTACGGGTCACTTAGTGTTAAAGACGCTGATGGAATTAAATTATGGAGCTTTGGTCCTAGCACACAAATGGGAGTGGAGTCCTGGCATGGGGAGAAGCCCCTCACCAATATACTACAAAAGACAATGCTATGGAACTGTGAAAATTGCAGGACAGTGATGAACTAGGTGGCCCTAGAATGTTTTTTTTTTTTTTTTAAAGCTTTAAGTAGAAACACCCTAAACATTTTAGGGTTAACCTCACTCATCGCCCTGAAGCAGACTGAGCACAAACAAAATGTGTGCACCAACCAGGAGTTCTTTCACGGTTAGCGAACAGAAGACCAGTTACAGAAAATGCATTTAAAGGCTTCACTTCTTATTTATATAGCAGTGTGTTTTCTCTACAAGACTGATGTATCTATATCTTGAATCCCCTTCTGTATAAAAGGCATTCAACTAAAGAGAGAGAGAAAGCCTCTGGTAAGCAAGTGCCTGAGCCAAGGCAATGCATCATTAAACTTAATGCCTGTGCTGCCACTTCTCTTTTTTTGTTCCCTTCTTGACACGTTTGTACCAAGTGAGCAGCTGATCTTGGTTTTAACAGGGATTTCCCTTATCATCTCTATGAGATTTCATGGTTTTAAGACTCTCCTTCCACAGACACAGTTTTCACAAAAGCAAGATACTTGCAACAAAGGCTTATGACTGTGCTAGGCCAGGCATGCGGTCAATGTACTGTTTAGACTTTTGAAGGACAATTAAAGCACACCTGTAGTGATGTATTATCATATGGCAAATGCATACATCCGCAGCTGTGCTTCATATGGCTCTATGATATCAGCATTTAAGCATGTATATCATTCTGTATGACGATTGCTGTCTCTGCAATAACACAGGTTTCACATCCCCGCTGTGCATTTCCAAATCAATCCAAATGGAAGCCTGGAAGGAAGAATGAAAGGTGGTACGATCTGTCAATGAATGGGGAGCGTAAAATGTAACTCCAAATTCATAAAGCAATGGATATAACCTATAACCGTGATACACAAGCCATTTTTTTTAACATAACTTTTTTTTTAGCTATATTTTTATTGGTTGCTTGAATAATTATTGATATTCTACATAAATGACCACTATCGCGAAAAATTGGTAAATGTAAAATGCATATTTATAAGAAGTACATATCTCTCACAGTAAAATGCACTATAAATTACTTTTCTCCTATGTTGCTGTCGATTACAGTTGGCAGTAAAAATCTGTCAGACCTGACAGGTTTTGGAGTCCATCTCCTCAAGGGGGTTCTCAGTATTTCTTTTATTCTTTACAAAAGTACTCCATGGAAAGCCTCTATATAAAGATGCCAGCCATCCTCCCTACTTGCTTGCATGCTTTTTTTGGCAGTTGAACTGAGCAACTGCTATTCAGCAAATGTTTTTGAAAATAAATAAAACACTTGAAATCTCCCATGAGAAAATGGACAAGTCCAAAACCTTTCAGATTTTGCTGCCTACTGTAAGTAATTCATGGTACATTTTACTCCGGAAAAACGTACATTGTATACATATGCATTTACATGCATTTTACATTTTAAAGGATTTTGCGATAGTGGTCCTTTAACCACTTGCCCTCCCTCAGGAAGAGTATCTACGTCCCTGCAGCATCCCTCTTCACCCTGCAGGGACGTAGGTACTAGATCCATTACTGCCGCGCACTCCCGCTCGCTCATGCGCTCATTCTCGCCGCCGATTGTTAGAGGGGAGATCAATAACTGGGATGACATTGATCCAGGTTCCCGTGTGAATGATCGCCGGCATCAATGAGATGCCACGTCATTCACAAAAGCCAATACTTAGACCTCCACGCATTACTTCCTGTTTGCGTACTAATAGTACGCACAGGAGAATTATGTGCGAGGACATCTTGTGGCCAAATAGTAAAATTACACCTACACACTTTTGTAAATAAACAGACCTATATTTACATTTAGAATTAACCCCTTACCTCCCACACTCCCCAATAGTTACCCAAAGAAAATATTTGTAAAAAAAAAAAAAATGTTTACAATTAAAAATAAAAATGCATAAATAGTTATCTTAGGAACTGAGCTTTTTTCACAAAAGCCAATACTTAGACCTCCACGTATTACTTTCTGTTTGCGTACTAAAAGTACGCACAGGAGAATTATGTGCGAGGACATCTTGTGGCCAAATAGTAAAATTACACCTACACACTTTTGTAAATAAACAGACCTATATTTATATTTAGAATTAACCCCTTACCTCCCACACTCCCCAATAGTTACCCAAAGAAAATATTTGTAAAAAAAAAAAAATGTTTACAATTAAAAATAAAAATACATAAATAGTTATCTTAGGAACTGAGATTTTTTTTAACATGTATGTCAAGAGGGTATATTACTGTTACTTTTTAAATTATGGGCTTGTAATTAGTGATGGATGTAAAACTGAAAAAAATGCACCTTTATTTCCAAATAAAATATTGGTGCCATACATTGTACTAGGAAAATATTTTAAACGTTGCAATAACCGGGACAAATGGGCAAATAAAATGTGTAGCTTTTATCCACAGTAGAACATTTTATTTTAAAACTATAATGGCTAAAACCTGAGAAATAATGAATGTTTTCCATTTTTCTCTTATTATTCCATTAAAATGCATTTAGAATAAAATAATTCTTAGCAAAAAGTACCACCCAAAGAAAGCTTAATTGGTGGTGAAAAAAACAATGTATAGATCTTTTCAGTGTGATAAGTACTGATAAAGTTATTAGCAGGTGAATGGACGCAGCACTGAAAGGTGAAAATGGCTCAGGTTTTTAAGAGGAAAAACCGATTGAGGTGACGTGGTTAAAGGATTATCTTCTCATGTAAAAAATAAATAAATAAATAAAAAAGATAATTTGCAGCCATGGGGGAAAAAAGCTGAGCGTTCTTCTATATAGCTGTGTTTTCTGCCGAAGTTATTTGAATGAGACATTTCTGCAGACATTACATAGTTTCTACAAATGTCACTCTGTAGTGTATTTTCATTATCCAGCATAGCGAGCTGGACAGCCTCCAACCTGTAGACAAAAGGTGCTCATACACAACTCTACTGCTGCCCAATCGACCTTTCCGATTTGATAATTTTATTGAAATGGAAAATAATCTGTGGCACAACTTGGCTGCTCAATCAATCTTTTGGTCGATTTCTGGCCAAAACATCAATTGATTGGACATAGTGGAAAATCTGTGTGAACGGGTGCTTGAGTGGTAACAATGCTAAATATCACGATGTCCGTCATACCCGACATACCCCCGGTGGGTGTCCCCCCAAATGTAAAAGTGTTTCAAGCCCCCCCCCCCACATGTGGCACCAGGGGCGTGACGTCACTACATGCACCTGGTGCAACGTGGTGCAGGTGCTTGTGGTGGTGCCAGACACCTGTGAAGACCAGGAGTCGTGCTAGCATACTGGTGAGACCGTACTAAGCATGGGCATTCGGGGGGTGACCTTCGCTGGCAACGCTAGGCTGATTTCTGATTTCATGCTGAAATCTATCGGAGGACTAAGACAGCAAAAAAAGGCATCAGATCTCTAAGATATAATATCAGCATTATGCAAATCGGGAAGTAGCTGCATGTGTTGTTATTACCCACAAGTCTGTGCATCCAAGGCCGGGTTTGAATTAGTCCTACAAATAACATCACAGAGTGGGAGATATTTTACCTTTTTCAGGTAGATTTCCATTGGCTGCAGGACTTTTTCCCCTCTGAAAACTGGCTTTTTTCCTAACAAACCTGCCATCAGCTTCACACTGGAAAGTTTGCAATCACTTGCCTTTGTGATTATCTTTTGCGGTAGATTAGTGACAGCAACTTTTCTAACAAACCCTTTGCCGATGCAAAGATGCTCAAAACAACTGTAATTTGCTTGGCCTTTAAAATGTTTGGTTCATGTACATCATTTCTTTAAGGTTTTATGGTTATTATTACTATTGCTACTACTTCTACTTCCTTGAATGAACAATTAATTTATGAATTATTGGCAAGTTTTGTCTGGCCACTCTGACTACCTCCCACATTGCAACAACACATAAGTTAATTGGCTTTAGACTGTGGTAGGAGGGACACTGGACTATCGCTATGGTAGGGGTAAAATTATGAGATCCTCTGAGAGACAGGACAAGGTACACTATAGAGAAATGCAAAGGAGATTGCAGTGCTGCTGTGTAAATTCATACTAATGATGATAATAATGGCTTATGGTTCCTCACTGGCCTTTTGTGATCATATCCCAAACGTATATAAAAGGAAAGTAAACTGGTGACTACTATTCATAGCATTGCCAGAGTCTTGTTCATTATATCTTGGAAAGGGGTCTTAACTATGGGAAGTTCTGGTTAATAACAGTTGTTGAATATCTAGAATGGAAAATATTTGTTCAAAAAGAGTGTTTTATCCTGATTTTTATTTGCAGTAATCAGAATGTACATGATTGTTGTGCCTTTAGACCTGCAATCTCTTTATCTGTACTACTTTCATGTGTATTAATTATGTTTCTATTTGGAAATAAAAGTAAAAAAGAAATTGAAAAAAATTGGATTTTTGGATTTTTTTTTATTTAAAGGGACTCCGAGCAGTGCAGAAACTATGGAAAGATGCATATCATTTTAAAGCTCTGTTTCTCTTCTTTCCAATGATATATAAACCACCACCCTATGCCTTCGAAATTACTGTGTCCGCGACTTCTATCGCGAAAATAGAGAAAACTAAAAGGCGTAGGGTGACGATTTAGGTGTCGTCAGAAAGAGGAGAAAGAGAGCTTTAAAATGATATCCATCTTTCCATAGATACATTGTATTACACAGGGCGACTTTTTCCTAAAGTCAGCAGCTCCATTCAGCAGCTCCATTCTGACGACACCAAAATCGTCGTTTTACACCTTTTAGTTTTCTCTATTTTCGCGATCGAAGTCGCGGCCGCGGCGATTTCGATCGTGAAAATAACGAAAACTAAAAGGCGTAGGGCGGCGGTTTATATATCATTGGAAAGAGGAGAAAGAGAGATTTAAAATGATATGCATCTTTCCATAGTTTCTGCACTGCTCGGAGTCCCTTTAATGTTTTTAAAGATTAGGTTGTGCCAAATAGTGAATAGTGGGTGTACAGAGTGGCATAAAGGATACGTTGCAGCACTTTCTTTAGAGTTGGAGGCACAGCTTTGATTCCCAGCCAGGACATGATCATTCCTTTGTTTTTCCTATGTTTTTATGGATTTACACTAGAGGTTTAAGTTTCCTCCCACATCCCAAAACCTAGTGATAGGTTACTTGTTTTCACCCATTCATAGAGGTGCATTGCAGTGCGTGGTAATGGACACTTTGTAATGCAATGTACCACCTATTCGACAATTACAGTGTGGCAGGTGAGTTGTGGTATAAGGGGTTGCGGTATGATAACACCCTGCATGCAGTGCATTTTTGGTAAACGCACATGTTAACAATAGAAACCTGGGCAAACTGCGGTGCCTCTTTCCCGATCTGCTGAGTTGTGTTCCTGCTGTTACAGGGAACACAATGGGCACTGTAAACATGGCCTCACTGATGGACAGTGAGTGCTGTGAATTGTTGAATGAGCTCTGTAAAGTGTTACATAATACTAGAAATACCGTAAGTATAATAAAATATTTTTTTTTTTTACAAAATATAAATACAGATGAAAACTATGCATCTACATCTTCATCCCTTTCTAATGTGTTTTCTTGAAAGAGATAACACAGAGACACCAAATGTGTTAACAGTATTTTAGAATAATTTTGCGCAGTAACTGGTTTTAACATTGGAAATGTAGCGCTTAGCCTTCCCTTTGTATGATTGCGTAGCATTCTATCTTTAGTTTATTTTGCAACTGTAAAGTTCTTTAATTTTATTTCTTTCCCATTTGTAGGCACCAAAGATTTGAGAAGGCGTTCTTGCTTGCAGTGGACATTGGAGCCCGTGATCTTTTCATGGTAAATTTTAAACTTAGCTGTGTTTTATTCTTCAGTTTAGAGACAACTGTTAAGCCTGAACTAATTGATTTTTGTAGGCTCACTGCACTCATAAATGATAGGTGTTTTGGTTAATCTTTGGTGAATTAAATGCTTGCTTCAAATATTTCTAGGAGTCTCCAGTATCGATGTTTAGAGATGGCCCGAACCGTTCGCCGGGCGAATCTCTGTGGGCCCTGTACTACTTCCAGGTCTCTATGACCCGGAGTACTACGCCTGCGCTGGCCCGACGGTGCGCGTCCTATATTGCGCTCCTGTTGCCGGGCACTCTCTGCGCATGAGCGTGACGTCATTCATGACGTCACGCACATGCGCAGAAAGTGCCCGGCAACAGGAGCGCGATCTAGGACGCGCACCTGCCGGGCCAGCGCAGGCGTACTACTCCGGGTCATAGCGACCTGAAAGTAGTACATGGCCCAGAGATGTTCGCCGGCGAACGGTTTGGGAACTGTTCGCGACATCTCTACCGATGTTTACCTTGGGTTAGTGTGTATCTCCACCCACTTTTACAGTGCCATAAACAAGGTTTCAGTCTCTTGCCAATGGAACGCTTAAAGAGAACCAAGCAGCGTTTGTAACCCCCAGCGCATTTCAATAGTACATTAAAAATTCATGCTAACAGTGTGACGCATTAATAAAAAAAATTAATTTTACATCAAATTTTTTCATTTAAGAGTTTAGTTCAGGCTGTATTTCCCTACTTCTGCCTGTCAGCAGGTACCATGACATTACAGGCAGATAAGGACTGTTGTAATTAGTTTGTATTGCACAGTAGCAGAGAGGTAATAAAGGCTTTTATAAGCTGGGAGGACAGTGTTTCAGTTTGGGAAGTCACACATGCTCAACTGCCACCCTGACTCTGGGTAAGGACAGTGAAACCGGGTGGGGGGATAACTCCTGAAACATAGCAGCTCCTACAGCTACTTGAAACTAGGAGAAATTGCAGGAAAATAAGGATGACATAGCCCAGGACACTGCTGCAGATTTCCATTAAGATACTGTGGGTGAAGCATTGTGTCTGCCACTGATTTCAAACTTTGTTAGGTATTTGCTTCTGAGATCCCTTCAAAGCAGAGCTATAGTTTTTATTAAAAAAAATGGCCATCAAATGTCTTTGTATTGTTGCTTTTATTGCTCATTTTAACAATAGTGAAAAATTATGATTATTATTATTCATTGATTATTTGAGTCACAGATGTTATTAGACATTGATTGGTACTGGTCTAGGGAGCAATACATAAACGCAGCAGCTGGTCTTGCTGTAAACACCTGATTCGCAGGATTTTCAGCTCTGTACACATATATGAAGCTCAGTTGAGGCGGCCGATAACAACTGCCTGTGCCAAGAATCTACTGTGTGTACAGCAGCCAAGGACCCCTCTTGACCACTTGGCAGGGGCGTAGCAATAGGGGGTGCAGAGGTAGCGACCGCATCGGGGCCCTTGGGCCAGAGGGGCCCCAACGGGCCCTCCTTCAACTACAGTATTAGCTCTCTATTGGTCCTGCGCTCATAATTATCACTTTTATAGATACTTTGAATGGCAGTAATCATTAACAAACTGTTCCTATCCCCTTTTTTGCACCTCTGACACTGTAGTTGCCATTGACAGGTTTTGATGCGCCGTATTAATTGTTATGTATAGAGTGCTTGGGGGGCCCCACTGTAAAACTTGCATCGGGGCCCACAGCACCTTAGCTACGCCACTGCCACTTGGCCAGCGATCCGTTTTGGTGGATCACTTCATTGTTTCCCCACTTAGCCCTGCATCTGCACAGCCTTCGCCCTGCAATGTCGCACAATGGATCGTATCCATTTACCTGTAGAGCGACATTGTCTGAACTGGTGTACGGGCATTTAGTCCCTGACATGCCGCCTTTAGATTCTTTTATGTGTTAGTGTGAAAGATATAACTGGAGGAGAGGATGAAATTAGAGGAGAGATGTCTCCAGGTGTCTTTCTTGATCATTTACCATTTATCAGCAGTGCTTTATGCAAAATGTTGTGCGTTTTATTTCTGCACCTGATTATATTTAAGACTAGAAATTTAGCCCATTCCATTAATGGGCGCTAGGTGGCCTTCCTTTGTACTGCGCTGGCACAGCTGCATGCACGGCCCCTGTGTGCACACATGGCCGCAGCCCCATGTATTTACGGCGCACCCCTCTGGCTGTGCGCCGAAGACACGGTTCCGTCCATGCGCACTACCCCAGGCAGCACACATGGACACAGGCACCTGCTGCCTGTGCATGACAGTTTTACCATAGTTTAATGAACCAATGCCTGTTTCTTTATTTTAACCACTTGCCGACCAGGGGATTTTTCAATGATCGGTGCTGCGTGGGCTCTACAGCCCGCAGCACCGATCAGGAGTGTAGCAGGGCGATCAGACTACCCCCCTTTTTTCCCCACTAGGGGGATGTCCTGCTGGGGGGGTCTGATCGCCGCCGGCTGCATTTGCTTAGCGGGGGCTCTTCAAAGCCCCCCTCCGCAGCGTTCTCCGCCGTCTCGCCGCTGCCTCCCTCTCCCTCCCCCTGTGAGCTGCGCAGGACGGATTTCCGTCCTGCGCATTGAAGGATAGGCTTCAGCCTATCATATGCCGGCCAATCAGAGGCCGGGGATCGCCGATCTGCCTTACGGCGCTGCTGCGCAGCAACGCCGTATGATGTAAACAGCGGGGATTTCTTCCCCGCCTGTTTACATTTTGACGGCGAGCCGCGATCGGCGGCTCTCCGGCTGTTCACGGAGACACCCTCCATGAACTGACATGGAAAGGCCGCTCTATCTAGCGGCCGTTTCCATGGTAACCCGCAGACGACCAGTTTACGCCAATCGGCGTTAGCTGGTCGTCAAGAGGTTAACAAATCAGTTTTATTTTGTAAAAAGAAAACAAGAACAAGAGTCAGTACAGTACAGCTCTGGTCTCTGGTTAACCACACACAGTTATTGGTTGCATAAATAGCACATTGCAGTAACAGATACATTTCTCTCAATGTGCAATCATAATAAAGTAATAATGGCAGTATTTGTATAGCGCCTTTCTCCTGTCGGACTCAAAGCGCTTGCGAGGCAGCCACTAGAGCGCACTCAGTAGGCAGTAGCAGTGTTAGGGAGTCTTGCCCAATGAACTCCTTACTGAATTACTGGCTTACTGAACAGGCAGAGCCGAGATTCGAACCCTGGTCTCCCGTGTCAGAGGCAGAGCCCTTAACCAGTACACCATCCAGCCACCATAACAGTTAACCACACACAGTTATTGGTTGTATATGAAGAAAGTTGTTATCTTTTCACACATTATTTGTATTGAATAACATGGCTTTGGTGACCCAGTGCTGCAGAGAACTAAGAGAGGTTTGAAAGGAATAGAAGAATCAAATAGAAAGCGAGGGGGGAAAAAGAGAGAGAAAAAAGAGGAAGAAGAAGAAGAATATGGCCCTTAGCCCCGCCCCCGACATTACCGCAAATAATGCGTCTTGTGAATTAGAGAGAACCTGAGGCAGATTTTCTAAATCTTAATAGGACACAGGTGATTGACAAGTTGCAGGTAAACAGAAGGCTAACGACAAGCAGATTGTCGTTAGCCTGTCGGTACTTTTGTCGGGACAGCAGAGCCCAGGGGGGACTGGCAGCGGCACTAGAAGGCACAAAGGCATGTCATTGTGCAGAGAACATGCCTCTGTGTCCTATTAAGAACTAGAAAATCTGCCTCATCTTCTCTTAAAGCTCAAATAAATTTGAATACTAGTTATTCAGGGTTAGAACCTGCTGTATTAATGTTGTTGTACCATGGTGCCCAACGCCTGTTTCTAAGAGCAGAAGGCAGCGGACCAGCGGACATGCAGTATGTACTCCAAGCCTTCCTGTGGGAAAGCATTGTGTTCCTTCACCCATCTGCCTCCACTGTGTCATGTGCATTTGAGCAATGCACAAACCCAATCTGCACATATTGTTTGGACTGTGCATGCACTATAGCAGATACACTGCAGCCACTCTGAAGTAATGTAAACCTACCCCTCCTTCCATGTCCCCTATTTTCCCTTGCTTTTCCAATGCCTGTATGAATCTTGGTCAATAAAGCGATTTATTATTTGATTTCATGTAAACAGAGCCTCCAACATACCAAGTTCAAAGAATTAAGGCCCATACACACGTCGGATTTTTGCGAACGACCCGTCGTTTGAACGTTCCGTCGTTCCGTCGTTCGCACGTCAAATCCGGCGTGTGTACAGACTATTGTTCGGAAAACCAGTCTTATCACCCGAACGATAGTCTGTACACACGCCGGATTTGACGTGAGAGCGACGGAACGACGGAACGTTCAAACGACGGGTCGTTCGCAAAAATCCGACGTGTGTATGGGCCTTTAGGAGGCTTTGTTCATTTGGATGTTGTTGGACGATTTATTTGTATTGAGGCAGCTGTTTATAATGTCCACCATAGTAAAAAAAAAAAAAAAAAACAATGTTTGCCCACAGCCATACTTTCGGACTTTTTAATGATCACCATTAAGTTGTCAAGTCATGTAGATCTGTGCTGGTACTTTTAAGAAGAACAATGCTCCATCATAGACTTGTAGGAGTTCCACCCCCTAAATTAGCTACAAAAGTCAAATTAACTGATTCTCTAATGCCATGTAGAAAAAACTCTGCATGGGGCCCTTGATTCAGGAAATTTCAGTTGACAATGTCCCAGCAAGGTTGACAGGATAGGCCAAGACTACTAGTCCTTTTCACCCAGCAGGCTGCTGCTATGCAGCCAATTCTATGGCCTCCTGCGTAACAATAGGCTCTAAAGCATTACAAAGCCTCTTCAGGAATGTGTTTGCCTTTCTCTTTTACATAATGAACACATTATGGGCTTTAATGAAGTTATTAACAGTAGAAGCTAATAATGTTTATCCTACAAAGGCACTTGACCTGCTGGATTGATCTGGCACTTTAAATTATCATTTAAGTTTCACCAGGAACTTTCTCTTTCCCAAGCTTGAAAATTACTCCCTAATTGCATGAAAGGAACACAATGGAAACCAATTTGATATTTCTTTTAATAAAGCCGTAATTGTCAAATTGCTTTTCTTTGCTCAGTTTAATCGTTATATACAGTGCGATTTCAATGGATGTTCTAAGCTGATTATATTTGAAAGTACACATTTCTGTAGTTTTGCCAATGTTTTTTGCTCTCTTCAAAACGAAAGGTTTTATTTATGGTGATTACAACAATTCTGGCATTTTGTTAAGCTCAATCATGAGTTGAAATGGAAACTAAATGTGAAAAACCATTACCAGAAATCATTGCAAACTGGAAGTACTCACTCGGCATAATCCTTAAAGAGAACCAGTGTCACACTTGACGCAGTATTTCTAAGAGAAAGGCTTGTAACCGTAATCAGAAACTGTAATTTCACAATTTACACATTTTTATGTAATTTTTCGTGAATTTTCGTGACAACTTTAACAGTTAAGAGCAAAGCACCTAAACATTCTACATTCACAGTGCGATGTTGTGGAGCTGCGTTATAATCTCTTATAATGCAGCTTACCGCACTGCAATGATAAGCCTATGGGACACTCACAGTGCGACGTTAGCCTCGCATTGTAACATGTAGTGTTATGGTAACGCACTGCTGCAGTGCGCTACCTCTAAACGCAGACGTTACTGGGTACAGGAAAGCGTACTTTTCATTGCCTGTATGCTTTACTGTACCTACTGTATGTATTGGTAATGCAGCGTTAATGTGCGTTACCACCTTTTTTGCGTTGCGTTGTAATGCTGTGTTGCGACTTTAACGCTGCATTACAACACAACGTCTCACTGTGAATAAGCCCTCAATGTCATTTAAAGAGACTCTGTAACAAAGTGTTCAGCCTCATTTCTTCTATCCTATAAGTTCCTATACCTGTTCTAATGTGGTCTGTCTTACTGCAGCCTTTCCTAGTTGCACGGTTGCTGTATTATCTCTGTTATATAATCTAATCTTCTTTCATGTGATAGGATAGAAGCTATACACACCCTCTCCACGCCCCCTGCAGGCTCTGTGTGAGTCACAGACAGAGCTTCTCAGAGCCTATCACAAGCTTTTAGCAGACATGTCTTTTGTTTGTAAACACTGCCTAAAACTGGCAATTACAAGCCAGGATCGCAGCAGGGAGTGGCAGAAACAGCACAGAGGGGCCCAGGAGAACATAATGAATAGAATGGTATGCTTTTTATTGTAAGAATTTTAGAGTACAGATTCTCTTTAAGGCCTCGTTTCCATCTGCTCTCTGTGTGCAACGCAGGTGGCCAACGTGACGCTCGGTACTGCATTGCAACATGATTCTCCCCATTGTGTTTGCAATCCCATTCATTTATAATGAAAGGGATCACAGAGCAAACAGGCAGGAATGCATACAACCATGCATTGCAATTCTGCGGTATGGATGGGGATGTTAGACAACTTGAATTGTATGTGTAGTACAGATAATTAAAAGACAATTATTTAAGAGAAGAGCCTCATATTTTTATTTTCAGTTACATAGCTTTTTTAACATTGCATCATTCTGATATATTTGCAATTACAAACAACACTCTGTACTTTAAACTATTAAACAGAGCAGAACTAATGACCCTTTGTACTCATCTGCAGTAAAACCTTATCTGAAGCTGTTTTTCACTGTTTCTTTGATGTATAAGTGCTTCAGAAAATAGCACTGTCTCCGACCCAAGTTGGCTCTGAGAGCTCAGAGAAGCTCTTTTGCATAGATAACAACTTTAGGATTTTTTTTAATGTTGGCGCTATATAAATACTAAATAAAAATAATTTAATGAGGTATATAGCCCAAATATTGAGTCAGAGGTTCTAGTAATCACACATACAAATGTAAATTATTGTTGTAGGGTAGGAAATGAGGCATAAAACAATGAGTGGGAAAGGAAAGGGGGGGGGGGGCAAAAGGAATGGGGAAAATATGGTCGCCATTGTTTATAATGCTCTATTCATGGTAGAGCATTCTGATTTTGGTCACTGGCAACCAGTGCTTGACACTAGTACTGTACTTTAACTGAACGGTTCACTTTAAAGTGACACTGAAGCAAAAAAAAAATCAAAAAATGTTTTTGATATAACTAATATTTTCAGTTTCCAAACTACACTCTGGGCTCGATTCACAAAGCGGTGCTAACCCAGTTAGAGACTTTAGGCGTGATAACCATTGCACCACGCTGGTGAAAAGCCAGTTTAGGCGTGATAAGTTTAGGTGTGATAAGTTTAGGTGTGATAAGTTTAGGTGTGATAAGTTTAGGCATGCTAAGTTTAGATAAGTGTAGATAGCGTGCAAAGTCCTGCACGCAAAGCAGCGCCATTAAACTCTATGCGAAGTGCACCAGACTTTGCTAGTGCAAAACTTTTGATCAGCTGTGCACTGCGGTGGTAACCCAGTTGGTGCTTAAACTTATCACGCCTAAACTTATCACACCTAAACTTAACATGGCTAAACTTATCACACCTAAACTTATCACACCTAAACTTATCACACCTAAACTGAGTTTAGGCATGATAAAGGGCTTTTCACCAGCGTGCTAACTGTTAGCACGGCTTTGTGAATCAGGCCCTCTGTATTTTAAACTATGAGCCAGAGCAGAGCTAATGACCCTTTGAACTTTCCTGCAGTAAAAGTACTTCCTGGGTCAGGGTTTAGCTTCTGATTGGAGGAAGCAGACAGAGGCGGGGAGCCATTCAATGGAGGAGGCGGGGGGAGTCAATGCAGGGGGAGGCGTAGGAGGTCACTGATTGACAAGCTGCCAGATAAACAGAAGAAGAATAAAAAATGTTCATTGAGATGATTATTTTCAGAAAAAGACATCAAATAATGAAATGTTTACAGAAATGGATACTGTTTTTATATTGTTCTGAGATTATGCTTTCAAGCCAGTGTACCTTCCCCATACCTTTAACATTGAGCACCTGTGGAAGAAGTGAAAAAAGCAGGAACGGTGGGAATTTAATCCTTACCGGCATGGTCTAGCTCAGCAGGTCTGAACCAGGGAAAACGCTCTATTCCAGTAATGCAGCAGGAACTTGCCCTAACTGGCTCTTTTAAAGCTGTGTGTGATGATCCGCTCAGCTGGCTGCACTGGCAGACAGCTGTTTGACCATTCCTCTAGTCTGTGGGCTGCAGGTCTCTGGAAGAGAGACCTGTCTTTCCATTGCCAGTTTCTGGTCTGTTCTGCTGCTGAGGAATTTGCATACATTTGTTATGCAAATCCCCTACCTGCCTCCTTTGATGACTGGCAGTATAAAGAGCTATGTTTCCCAGAGTCCTTTGCTGGTCATTCCTTCAGGGTTTGTAGTAAACACTCCTAGAGTGTCAGCCATGCTACTTCTTGTTAAAGTTAGCTTAGAGTAATTCATGGGACTGCACTAGGTAGTTTCCCTAGTGCAGTTAGGATTGCATATCTGTTTGTTTGTCTGTTGCGATTGTCCTGTCCCAGCGGTGGTCGACAGGAAATAGTTCTGTGTGTCTGGGTGCTAACCGGAACAGCGGTTGTTACTGGTAGCCCCTTCTGATCTGTCTTGCCTGGATCGCACTCGCCTTGCGCTAGTGCTGTGGATCCTTCTGTTCTGTCTTCCTGGATCGCACTAGCCTCTAGCGCTAGCGCTGTGGATCCTTCTGATCTTTTTTTACTTGTTCCTGAGTTTAGATCGCACTAGCCGCTAGCGTTAGCGGCTGTGGATCTTTCTGATCTGTGTTCCTGCTTGGATCACACTTGCTCTGGCGGAAGAGCGGTGGATCCTTTCTGCCTAGTTCTTGTTTCTCGTTTGTCTGTCTTGTCTGATACGGGCGCTTGCCGTAGGCTCGGTGAGGTAACCGTTAAGCAAGCGTTCACGTTCTGTTTCGTGTTTGTCTGTCGGTGGTTAGTTAGGCGTGCTTGTCTCTGTTGTGCTTAACACGCGGAGACCGCGCATAAACGCGTTCTCTGTTGCAAACGAGTGCGGTGTTCGCGTTTAGTTAGCGTTTGTTATTTTCTTTATCATTCTCATTGTATTATTTGCTGTGCCTTTGCTCCTCTTGTGTTCTGTTCTAGTCTGTCTTGTGTCACTTCTGGCGATCGCCTTTCTCGCGATCGCGTTCCTACTTATGTTTCTGCTGATGTGTGTTTACCGTCGCAGGGTCGCGACTAGATTGGTGAACACACATTCGTCCTGTCCCTGTGCTCTTTCTCTTTATGGGCTGTTCAGCCCCGCATTGTCTTGATCTGTACAATCCCCACCTGGCATCTGTGGCCGTGCAGCGATTGTACTCGTCTGCACTCCACAGCGCCATCTGCCGGTGGGAATTGCCCTCTGCTGGTGCATTGCACCTAGCCTGGGTTCACCCAATTATACGCTTGTGGAAGGTTTTCGCTGTGTCAGTGCGCATCTCGTGCGCTGACCACGAAAACGATTCCGCAAACGTTACAGAATGACCAGCCCAACCGAAATTCCCAGGGCAGAGGGAACCTTCGATTTGCTTCAGATGTCGTTGCCTAAGACAAAAGCATATGTGGATCCTATTATAGGTAGGATCGCACACTATATTAAAGCAGTTAAAAAATCGGTGCATGCCCAGAGGTAGTCCCTGAAAGTTCTGATCTTGGTGGGTGTCCTGGTAATTTTGAGTCTAGAGTAATCATAGGCTCCATAGGGGTTCTTGGTAGTTCTCCATGTGGGCCTGGTGAGCGTTCTGGCGTCTTGGGATCTCTGCGGAGCTTCAAAGGGTTCTGGGAGATTCCGGGAGAAATTTTGCTTGGTACCCTGGATAGGATCAATAGTGGCTTTTGTGTTGAAAGGGACACTTCTAACAGGTATTGTGGCAGATTTGGTATTTTCGGACACTCCCTGGAAGGTGGTGGGTATTGTCTGGAGGGTGTCGATGGCTTCTTCTCTGGCATTCACAGTCCTGATGGGTGTTACACTGAGACTTGTAGTACTGATGGGCATGTTTCGGTGGCTTCTGCTTCCAATGAGGTCGGTTTCGGGTGGACTGACTCTGGAATAGGGCCTTGTCGGGCTGTCCCGACCTTCATGAGTCTTCAGTTAGAGTTTCGTGGAAATACCAGTTTTGAGGGACATCTGTAATCCGTCCCTAAAGAGGGGGGTACTGTAATGATCTGCTCAGCTGACTGCACTGGCAGACAGCTGTTTGACCATTCCTCTAGTCTGTGGGCTGCAGGTCTCTGGAAGAGAGACCTGTCTTTCCATTGCAAGTTTCTGGTCTGTTCTGCTGCTGAGGAATTTGCATACATTCGTTATGCAAATCCCCTACCTGCCTCCTTTGATGACTGGCAGTATAAAGAGCTATGTTTCCCAGAGTCCTTTGCTGGTCATTCCTTCAGGGTTTGTAGTAAACACTCCTAGAGTGTCAGCCATGCTACTTCTTGTTAAAGTTAGCTTAGAGTAATTCATGGGACTGCACTAGGTAGTTTCCCTAGTGCAGTTAGGATTGCATATCTGTTTGTTTGTCTGTTGCGATTGTCCTGTCCCAGCGGTGGTCGACAGGAAATCGTTCTGGTGTCTGGGTGCTAACCGGAACAGCGGTTGTTACTGGTAGCCCCTTCTGATCTGTCTTGCCTGGATCGCACTCGCCTTGCGCTAGTGTTATGGATCCTTCTGTTCTGTCTTCCTGGATCGCACTAGCCTCTAGCGCTAGCACTGTGGATCCTTCTGATCTGTTTTCTTGTTCCTGAGTTTAGATCGCACTAGCCGCTAGCGTTAGCGGCTGTGGATCTTTCTGATCTGTTTTCCTGCTTGGCTCACACTTGCTCTGGCGGAAGAGCGGTGGATCCTTTCTGCCTAGTTCTTGTTTCTCGTTTGTCTGTCTTGTCTGATACGGGCGCTTGCCGTAGGCTCGGTGAGGTAACCGTTAAGCAAGCGTTCACGCTCTGTTTCGTGTTTGTCTGTCGGTGGTTAGTTAGGCGTGCTTGTCTCTTTTGTGCTTAACACGTGGAGACAGCGCCTAAACGCATTCGCTGTTGCGAATGAGTGCGGTGTTCGCGTTTAGTTAGCGTTTGTTATTTTCTTTATCATTCTCATTGTATTATTTGCTGTGCCTTTGCTCCTCTTGTGTTCTGTTCTAGTCTGTCTTGTGTCACTTCTGGCGATCGCCTTTCTTGCGATCGCGTTCCTACTTATGTTTCTGCTGATGTGTGTTCACCGTCGCAGGGTCGCGACTAGATTGGTGAACACACATTCGTCCTGTCCCTGTGCTCTTTCTCTTTATGGGCTGTTCAGCCCCGCATTGTCTTGATCTGTACAATCCCCACCTGGCATCTGTGGCCGTGCAGCGATTGTACTCGTCTGCGCTCCACAGCGCCATCTGCCGGTGGGAATTGCCCTCTGCTGGTGCATTGCACCTAGCCTGGGTTCACCCAATTATACGCTTGTGGAAGGTTTTCGCTGTGTCAGTGCGCGTCTCGTGCGCTGACCACGAAAACGATACCGCAAACGTTACAGAATGACCAGCCCAACCGAAATTCCCAGGGCAGAGGGAACCTTCGATTTGCTTCAGATGTCGTTGCCTAAGACAAAAGCATATGTGGATCCTATTATAGGTAGGATCGCACACTATATTAAAGCAGTTAAAAAATCGGTGCATGCCCAGAGGTAGTCCCTGAAAGTTCTGATCTTGGTGGGTGTCCTGGTAATTTTGAGTCTAGAGTAATCATAGGCTCCATAGGGGTTCTTGGTAGTTCTCCATGTGGGCCTGGTGAGCGTTCTGGCCTCTTGGGATCTCTGCGGAGCTTCAAAGGGTTCTGGGAGATTCCGGGAGAAATTTTGCTTGGTACCCTGGATAGGATCAATAGTGGCTTTTGTGTTGAAAGGGACACTTCGAACAGGTATTGTGGCAGATTTGGTATTTTCGGACACTCCCTGGAAGGTGGTGGGTATTGTCTGGAGGGTGTCGATGGCTTCTTCTCTGGCATTCACAGTCCTGATGGGTGTTACACTGAGACTTGTAGTACTGATGGGCATGTTTCGGTGGCTTCTGCTTCCGATGAGGTCGTTTTCGGGTGGACTGACTCTGGAATTGGGCCTTGTCGGGCTGTCCCGACCTTCATGAGTCTTCAGTTAGAGTTTCGTGGAAATACCAGTTTTGAGGGACGTCTGGAATCCGTCCCTAAAGAGGGGGGTACTGTGATGATCCGCTCAGCTGGCTGCACTGGCAGACAGCTGTTTGACCATTCCTCTAGTCTGTGGGCTGCAGGTCTCTGGAAGAGAGACCTGTCTTTCCATTGCAAGTTTCTGGTCTGTTCTGCTGCTGAGGAATTTGCAATGTAGAACGTAAAGTCCAGCACCATCAATAGTATCAATGCTCTTTAATTTGAAAGACACATAGATTATACAAGCAACGTTTCAGAGGGGACCCCCTCCTTTCTCAAGCCAAAATCAGTGTCTACATAAATGAACCGAATCACAGGTTTATATACACATACAAAAGTAGAGACAACCAATCACATTTAGCCTCTGCCTATGGCAGCCAATCTCTTACCACCTCCTTTGGGCGGACCTGATGGGGAACTATATGGTTCACATTCAGATGTGCGCAAACACACAGTTGCTGGTAGTGCGCAGGAGCGTGAAGGGAGCGCGCCGGGAACGCCCGGCTCGTCTCCACTGAGCGCCGACCAATCAGCCACCTTATTGTGCGAAAAAATCTAGATAAATCAATGTCCAGATCAACCATTTGAGGCCAATGTGTAGGGGCAAATGAGAGACCCTTTTCCAACAGCGACTGCTGAGCAGCGGATAAAGGCACAGAGGAGATATTGACCACTATTGACCCATTTGTTGTACATTGGGCTTCTGGGATCTCACTTGTCTGGGTTTCTGTCTTAGACGTTCTTTTATGTTTCCTCCCGCCCCTGCGCTTTCTTCTGTGCTTGACGGGTTGCCCGAGGATGATTGTGGATCTGTCGAGTCCCCCCGTTGTCCACGATCATATGGTTTTGGACGAACATCACGTCTTTTGCGATTTTGAGGTCTCTGCCAGCTGTAAACATATCCAGTAAGATAGTCTGCTGCATCCCTGTGGAACTTCTCTCTTTTAATAGCTTCAATACTTTTCTTATGATTTTGTGCCATAGTACTCAACTCAACCGCAAATCTTGCATAATCATCAGGATTAGAGTTATCGAGTAATTTCTGCTTCAAATCATCAATCTGCGTATTCAGCTTAGGTAGTTCCACCATGATGCGATCTATGGTCAGTAGCATCGCATCAAATGATGCCTTATTCCAAATCATCGTCCAAGTGTGGCAAAAGTCATTGTCAGTGGGAAACATTAAAGGGCTCACATTAGATCTGATACCTCTAGGGATTCTACCCACTCTGCGATACTCAGCCAGAGTGGTGGCATGTAACTCCAGAGAAACTTTCAGTTTCGTCAATTTTTCCAGTTGCTTTCGTATTGCTTTATCATCCACGGTGTTAAGGAACGTTACTTCAGTTGTAACCTGTGACATGATCCTATCCGTGTCCTCCGATGAAAAGGAGAAAATCAGCTTAGCCAGTTAAGATTTCAAGTATTAGAGCAGGTATTGGTTCCCAGAAGGGGAGGGAATAGGATAAAAAAATTACTATATAGAGAAGCCGTTTGGATCCGCAGACTAGATACATTAGAACCAAGGGGATTAAATAGAGACTATGATATGCAACCCTTTCTTTGATGACGTTGTCTGGCCTATGTTCAATGTAGTCATTGTTTACTCTGACGACATCTAATGATTATTAGTTGTTTCATGCCTTATTATGTGTATACTGTATGTATTTTGCCCTTTAGGATTCTGTGTCCATTTTGGGACACACTGAGTAATTATATGTCACATTTATATGTGGCTTCAGTAAGGTCTTAATTGTCTACATGTTCCTGTGGTGTGGTGCGGAGAGAGGGGGGCGTGTTGGCTAGCGCAGCGTGTTGCGTCCCACGGCAAGCACATGGCCGGCTTGTTTACATCCCGGCCATGTGACTTGCAGACGCGCAGACTAGAGGAGGCGTTGGCTTCGCCTCGCTCTCTCAGCCATGGAGGTTTCCCATCAGGTCCGCCGCCCAAGGGGGCGTGGCCTGATGACGCTTACCAGCTCCCCATGGCTGATTGGTCGGCGCTCAATGGAGACGAGCCGGGCGTTCCCGGCGCGCTCCCTTCACGCTCCTGCGCACTACCAGCAACTGTGTGTTTGCGCACATCTGAATGTGAACCATATAGTTCCCCATCAGGTCCGCCCAAAGGAGGTGGTAAGAGATTGGCTGCCATAGGCAGAGGCTAAATGTGATTGGTTGTCTCTACTTTTGTATGTGTATATAAACCTGTGATTCGGTTCATTTATGTAGACACTGATTTTGGCTTGAGAAAGGAGGGGGTCCCCTCCGAAACGTTGCTTGTATAATCTATGTGTCTTTCAAATTAAAGAGCATTGATACTATTGATGGTGCTGGACTTTACGTTCTACATTGCCATTGGAGACGGGAGTGCTACCTATCTTCTGGTCCGGGCACATCACCACTACTAATCACAGGAGTGCGATCCACAAGTACTTTCAAGCTGAGGAATTTGCATACATTCGTTATGCAAATCCCCTACCTGCCTCCTTTGATGACTGGCAGTATAAAGAGCTATGTTTCCCAGAGTCCTTTGCTGGTCATTCCTTCAGGGTTTGTAGTAAACACTCCTAGAGTGTCAGCCATGCTACTTCTTGTTAAAGTTAGCTTAGAGTAATTCATGGGACTGCACTAGGTAGTTTCCCTAGTGCAGTTAGGATTGCATATCTGTTTGTTTGTCTGTTGCGATTGTCCTGTCCCAGCGGTGGTCGACAGGAAATCGTTCTGGTGTCTGGGTGCTAACCGGAACAGCGGTTGTTACTGGTAGCCCCTTCTGATCTGTCTTGCCTGGATCGCACTCGCCTTGCGCTAGTGTTGTGGATCCTTCTGTTCTGTCTTCCTGGATCGCACTAGCCTCTAGCGCTAGCACTGTGGATCCTTCTGATCTGTTTTCTTGTTCCTGAGTTTAGATCGCACTAGCCGCTAGCGTTATCGGCTGTGGATCTTTCTGATCTGTTTTCCTGCTTGGATCACACTTGCTATGGCGGAAGAGCGGTGGATCCTTTCTGCCTAGTTCTTGTTTCTCGTTTGTCTGTCTTGTCTGATACGGGCGCTTGCCGTAGGCTCGGTGAGGTAACCGTTAAGCAAGCGTTCACGCTCTGTTTCGTGTTTGTCTGTCGGTGGTTAGTTAGGCGTGCTTGTCTCTGTTGTGCTTAACACGCGGAGACAGCGCATAAACGCATTCGCTGTTGCGAATGAGTGCGGTGTTCGCGTTTAGTTAGCGTTTGTTATTTTCTTTATCATTCTCATTGTATTATTTGCTGTGCCTTTGCTCCTCTTGTGTTCTGTTCTAGTCTGTCTTGTGTCACTTCTGGCGATCGCCTTTCTCGCGATCGCGTTCCTACTTTTGTTTCTGCTGATGTGTGTTCACCGTCGCAGGGTCGCGACTAGATTGGTGAACACACATTCCTCCTGTCTCTGTGCTCTTTCTCTTTATGGGCTGTTCAGCCACGCATTGTCTTGATCTGTGGCCGTGCAGCGATTGTACTCGTCTGCACTCCACAGCGCCATCTGCCGGTGGGAATTGCCCTCTGCTGGTGCATTGCACCTAGCCAGGGTTCACCCAATTATACGCTTGTGGAAGGTTTTCGCTGTGTCAGTGCGCATCTCGTGCGCTGACCACGAAAACGATTCCGCAAACGTTACACTGTGAAGTTTATCTTTGTGATGTGGCAAAGGGGTGGGCATGGGCTTTTCAGAGGTGCTGTGATTAATAGGGTCTCTAAAGTCTCAACTTAACGGGTTAAAGTGGTCATATTATTTTTCTTTCAACAACTCCCCTTTTTATACCAATGTCCTGTTTTACCAATATCAATAAACATGAGTTTCTGAAGGTCTCAAGGCTTGCAGAGCGCCCCAGTGGCATGTCACTGAGAGTTACTGAGGATGAAGTTTTAAATATGGACTCCTTATTTCAGATAACAATGATATATTTCAGCCTCTCACCTTCCCACATTCGCTGGTTGGCATCTATGTATAGATCCTTTCCAGGGAGTGCTTTTGTAAATAATTAAGGAAATACTGAGAATCCCCCAGGAGGAGAAACACAACTTATCAGATCTGTCAGATTTTTACTGCCTACTCTAAGCATTAGGAACACAGCAGAAAATTAATTTATAGTGCATTTTACTTTGGGAGAAATGTTCATGTTATAAGTTTGTATTTTAAATTTTACAATGTTTCGCAATAACAGTTTGTATCTTAAAGGACCTCTGTTATAAAATTTTAAAATGTAACCACTTCACCACTGAGGGGTTTTACCCCTTGAGCACCAGAGCAATTTTCACCTTTCAGCGCTCCTTCCATTCATTTGTCTATAACTTTATCATTACTTATCACAATAAAATGAACTATATCTTGTTTTTTCCGCCACCAATTAGGCTTTCTTTAGGTGGGACATTATGCCAAGAATTCTTTTATTCTAAATATGTTTTAATGGGAAAATAGGACAAATGTGGGAAAAAAATTCATTATTTTTCAGTTTTCGGCCATTATAGTTTTTAAATAATGCATGCTACTGTAATTAAAACCCATGACATTTATTTGCCCATTTGTCCCGGTTATAAAACCGTTTAAAATATGTCCCTATCACAATGTTTGGCGCCAAAATTTTATTTGGAAATAAAGGTGCATTTTTTTCAGTTTTGCGTCCATCCCTAATTACAAACCCATAGTTTATAAAGTAACAGTGTTATACCCTCTTGACATAACTATTTAAAACGTTCAGTCCCTAAGGTAACTATTTATGTATTTTTTTTTCATTGTAATTTTTTTTTTATTATTACAAAAAAAAAAAAAAAATTGGGGAGTGTGGGAGGTAATGAGTTAATTTTGTGTGTAAAACTAATGTATTTGTATGTGAAGAATGCTTTGAGGCTGGGAACGTTTTTTTTTCTTTTCACAATGATCGCGCTGCTTCTCATAGAAGCAGCGGATCATTGCTGGGCTTAGATCAACGAACGGGAATGGTTTTTCCCGTTCATTGATCTCCGGGCGAGCGGGCGGCAGCGTGCATGCGAGCGGGAGTGCGGGCAGCGGTGGGAACGCGGGAAGT
Organism: Hyperolius riggenbachi; assembly: GCF_040937935.1. Classification (NCBI taxonomy): domain Eukaryota; kingdom Metazoa; phylum Chordata; class Amphibia; order Anura; family Hyperoliidae; genus Hyperolius; species Hyperolius riggenbachi. The sequence continues at coordinate 411,633,508 of NC_090649.1, read as the reverse complement.
ACGGATTTCTCTGTCCCTGGTGGTAAAAGGATGGAAAAAGGGACGGAGAAATACGTACGGCTGGGGGTAAAGTGGTTTAAACACACGTAAACATATACAAATAAGAAGTATGTTTCTTCCAGAGTAAAATGAGCCATAAATTACTTTTCTTCTATGTTGCTGTCACTTACAGTAAGTAGTAGAAATTTGACATTACCGACAGATTTTGGACTAGCCAATCTTCTCATGGGGGGTTCTCAGGGTTTTCTTTATTTTTAAAAACAGTTAATGGCAGTTGCTCCGTCCAACTGCCAAAGAAGTGTACAGTGAGCAGGGAAGCTGGCCAGCATATTTGTATAAATCTTTTTCAGGGAGTGTCTTTATAAACAATAAAGGCAACACTGAGAATCCCCCATAAAGAGATGGACTAACCCAAAACCTGTCGGTAATGTCAGATTTCTACTACCTCCTGTAAGGGACAGCAACATAGGAGAGAAGTAATTTATGGCTCATTTTACTCTGAAAGAAATGTACTTGTTATTTGTATGTGTTTTAAATTTTAAGATTTTTGCGACAGTAAGGAAACCTAAACTGAAAAATGAAAAAAATAAACATACACATGTTAAACTTACCTTATCTTGTCCTCCTCTCCCGCATCCTGTTTGTGCACTGCGATCGATGGAATTCTCCGTACTCCGTCCTCCCTAATGACCCATGTCAGCACTCCCTTAACTAGTAATATCACTTGAGCCATGGGGAAACATAGACGTTACCTTGCACATCAGTTGTGCTTTCATTTATAATTGACAGCAATTGATCTAGTGAAAAAGAGCCCTAAGGGTCCTTTTACACTATATCGGTTGCTCTCAGTTATAATTGAAAGAACAACTGATTTTCAAAGTAATAACCATGTTTTCCTATGGCTCAGTTCACACAATGGGCTTGATTCACTAAACCGTGATAACTGATATCACGGTCGCGCTAGCGTTTTGCACGAGTTATAACACATGTAAGGTTTTTTGCGCACAAATGTTAATTTCCGTGCAAAAAAGCAGCCATTTTCATGCGAATATTCGTGTTTGCGCGTGAAGATTAGCGATTGTGCGCGTAAAATGTTAAGCGCGTTATAATGCACGAAAAACTTTAACTTGACCGTGATATCAGTTATCACGGTTTAGTGAATCAAGCCCAATATACGCATTTTAACTGAAAGCTTTTTTTCACAATGCACTACTATGGAACGTTAAAACGCATCAATTTTTCAGCATAAGCTGTAAAAGAGGCCTAAGACTTTCAGCTTCCAGAGAGACAAGTCTGACAAGATCTTGTCAGAACTGGAAGGAAGTTGTTAGAAAATGGTGAGCTTCTGGAGGAACTGATGGCAAGGTAAGTATGTAATATTCATATGCAGGGACAGCATTTGTTTTTATTAAAGTGGATCCAAGATAAACTTTTACTCACTGCATAATTGTGCCCCTTACATATCGTTTATAGGGCATTCCTCAAGCCAAATACTTTCTTCTTTTGTTTTTTAATACCCTAATTCCCTATAAACTAAACAAGCCTCGCCCACAGCTCCTCCAGCGCCTAGGCATTCTGAGTCCCATGTAGCAAGTGCTCATGGGAGCTCAGTCTGGGTAGGAGGAGGCTTTTCCCGAAGGAGGAGGCGTTACCAGCCAGAGATTTCAGAGACAAGGAGGGGGAGAGAGGAGGAGAGGGGAGTGGAGTTTTCATAGGCTGAGGGGTGGAGATGCAGAGCAGCCTGCCTGTGTGTAATGATAACAAGCAGAATATGGCTGCTCTCATTGTATCACAGGAAGAAATAATCATACACCGTTGAAGCTGTTTGCAGCTAGATTTGCTGTGTAAACTATCTAAACTTTAGATAAGATATATAGACAAGTTACTTGTTATAGTTAGTTTTTCATCTCGGATCCACTTTTAATAATTTTACTTGGCTCAGGTTCACTTTAATGTAAAGATGGCCCATTACAGCCTCTCTATTAGCCAGTAATGAATTCATGTTCTCTTTCTTCATTATTTAACCTGTTATCACCTGAAGTTGTGCAATGCTTGTGTTTTTTCCGTCTTTGAGTTTTTGTAAGCAAATCACTGTGACGCTTATCAGTGCTAAGGCGTGTCACATGTCATCCCGTGGCTTTTATACCTGTATTTTCTCTTTATCAGTTGTAATCTCTGACTTGTATGTAGATGGTTGGTCACCGCCTTGGCATGCCTGGCATTCACCACTCTGGTGACCAGGTTTCCTGGTAGCCTTGTCATCTCTTTGTCACTTTTAGCTGTCTGTGTGTTTTCTCACCTAGTAATAGATTCATAATACCGTGCCTAATATGGGTGTGATGTGTTACACAGCCTGGACAAAGTGTGTTTTGAAGCTGCTGGTTGAGCTCACACCATCCACCTGTTATGCACGCCAACTGCGAAATCTGTGTCATCTGGATGTGAACATTACAGAGATGAATGTAATAGTTTTACCAGTCACGTGTAGGCCTCTGCACCCGCTGCCATTGTGGAGCTACGCCAAAACTAAACAGGCTGACAGCAAACTCCCGATTCAATGTAAGGGCTTTTTCACACTAAAAGTCGCAAAAACCTATTGCAACACAATTGTGATTTTCTTTTTTCATTCTGCAATTTTCTGTACATTAGACTCCATCGCAGCACTTAATAAATTCAGCAAAGTCAGCAATTGCCTTTTGGAAAATTGGTACGCATTCACTGTGAATGCACTCTCTCATTTTCCTATTAAAGGAGTCATCAATTAAATTATGCTACCCCCAGTACTACTTACCCGGTACTGCGGAGGCGCCATGTGTGATTGACAGCGGCGCTTGCTCAGGCGCAGTAGAGGACGTCCTGCGCACCATTGGCGAATGGGGGCCAGCGAAGCTGCAGCAAGGGGCATAGCAGCTGCCAGGGGCTGGAGGAAGCCCCGGATAAGTAGTACTGGGGGTAGCATAATTTAATTGATGACTCCTTTAAAAAGAACCTGAGCAGAAGCTTGGGTTCAGAAACAAATACTTATCTAAGGTGAGGAAAGCCTCTGGATCCTGATGATGTTTCCTTTCACATCCTCTGACGCTCACCAAGACCCTCCTGCTGATCCGGACCACACTCCTAGGCTGGACCGAATGGGACCATGCCTGCATTGTAAGCCAGAGCCACTTGAGCACAAGCGGCTTAGGCTTACTGCACCCTTGTGGCCATGCTTGCTTGGGGTGCAGTGCACGCTTGCTTGAAGAGGAGCGTGGTCCCGATCAGATTACTGATAATCTCTTCCATAAGTGGATCCAGCTACATTGCTAATGATTGGAGATGAATCGGTTGGAAGCGCCCAGTGTGTTCTACTTTAGTGCTTTAAAATATAAATTTAAAAAAAAGAAAAGAAAGGTAATCACCTCCCCAGTAGATGTGAACAGTTCTACTGAAAAAATCTTTATTCAAACAGCAATCTGACAACACATTTTACGGGTCATGGCCGTCTTCCTCAGGTAAATACAAAATGCCTTAATAGCATAGGGGATAGAGTGTAGGTGCCTCTAAACTCTGATTGGAGAGATCACCAGATACTTTGGACCAGCAGAGATAAACCAGACCAATCAGTGGACAGGGGTGCTAACTATATATTCTATAAAAACACTTTGTATAAACTGGTGTTAGGCCAGTGTTTACCTTTCCATCTCGTTATGCACCTTGTAAACAAATAAGCCAACATGTCCCCAAGAATACACCCGCTCCAATACAATCATTGCATTGCTGCGAGTTAATAAGAAGTTTGTTAAATCAGAATGGCGGTGATGAATAAAGTACATGTTCTCCCTTGAGGACATTATCAGTGCGCAGCTAAAAAGTCACTGAAATGGCATATTTTGGATATATACATGTATTCAAAGGTCCCTTTGTCAAAAATTGCTGTTTCCAGCCGCTGGCTTTTCAAAGACATAGGTTGGTCAGAAATTGCCGCATAAGCTGCCGAGTAAAATATATGCTTTTTACTTTGCGAAATGTGTTTGATTGCCTGGCGCGAGATAAGGCTCTCGTAAGATGATACATTTGCATGGAGGAAGAATGAAGATTGAGTAAATTAAAACGTAACTGTGGGTTCATCAGTCCTGTCTATGTTCTGTGATCTGGGCAATAAAAGATTCCCTTTCTTTGAAATTCCTCTTTGTTGTGTGTCCAAGATTCATTTTAGATTAATCTTTTATTTTGCTTTATTTCCAAAGGACATCCATTACCTTGCACTAGATAAGGGTGAATTGGCACTAGCTAAAGTGGCAGAGAAAAAGGCTAAGGAAATAGATGCAGAATCAATAAACGCTGGAGTTGGTAAGAATTAATGTTATTTAAAAAGCTTCTCTTTTTTTTTTTTTTTTTGAATCAATACTTTTTCTGTACGCCTGCAATGTTATAAATGCGGGGGGCTATTGGTTCGTTCCTAGGGAAAAAAAGAATTAGCAGAGATAAGCTTCAAAAACCACTTGGCGATCTCTGACTTCACATATAACAGTCTCACTTTGAACAAAGAAGAATGTAAAAATATTTTAAAAAACAACTTGGTTGAGGACAGATACATTTTGCTTTCTCGTGTTATTTTAGGTGGTTGAAAACGGTTTGCTCTACTCATGGCACTTGAGGTCCCTACACTTGGAGGTTAAATCTGCGTTGTATTACCCTATTTTACCACAAGTGGCTGCAAAAGCAATGAAAGTGTGTGGCGAATGGAAGTCCGTGGGTGACGCAGTAATTGTAAACAACGCAACGCGGTACCTTACAGCACGTGCACCTGCAGACCGAGCGGGGGGGGGGGGGGGGAGGGCATGCCTATGCATATGACCCTGTTGGCGCACCCTGCTGCAGGGTTATATGATTGTCATTTTCTGTGTTGTGGTGGGATGCAGCAGTAGCATGGCACCACAACGCAAAAATCAAGTGTAAAAACCGCGTAACCGCTTTAACCTCTCTATTTAACATCCATTTTTTTTAAAGCAGTACTGTAGGGGAGTAGGAGGAAAAAAGAGTTAAACTTACCAGGGGCTTCTAATGGTCCCCCGCCGACGTGCTGTGCCCATGTTGCCACTCACCGATGCTCAAGTCCTCGTCTCCAGTTCACTTCCAGAATTTGCGACTTTAAAGTTGGAAAACCACTGCACTTGCACGGCCGCGTCCTCACTCCTGCTGACGTCACCGGGAGTGTACTGCGCAGGCCCCGTACGGTCTGCGCCTGCACAGTATGCTCCTGGTGACGTCAGTGGGAGCTAGGACATGCCAACCCAGGCGCAGTGGTTTTCTGACTTCAAAGCCTCAAATTCTGGAAGTGAACTAGAGGCATGGACCGGAGCATTGGTGAGCGGCTGCGCGGGCACAGGACATCTGTGGGGCACCGTTCGAAGCCCCAAGTAAGTTCAACTCTTTTCCTCCTACCCCCCTACAGTACTCCTTTAAAGAACACCTTAAGTCAGAAGGACATAAAGGCTGCCATACTTGTTTCCTTTTAAACAATACCAGTTGCCTGACATTCTGCTGATCTCTTTGGCTACAGTAGTGTCTGAAACACACTTGAAACAATCCAGTCAGACTTTAGTCAGAAACATCTTATCTGCATGCTTGTGCAGGGTCTATGTCTAAAAGTATTGGAGGCAGAGGATCAGTAGCATTGTTTAAAAGAAAATAAATATGTCCGCTTCCATATTCTTCTCAGTTCAGGTGTGGAACTTCAGCAAAATGGGGAGCAAGGTGGCTAAGTGAGTAACACTCTTGTGGTGCAGTGCTGAAGTTCCAAGTTTGATTGCCAGCCATCCAGGACTCTATGCATGGTGTTCGTATCCTCTCCCCATGTATGCATGAGTGTCTTCTGGATACGTGGGTTTCCTTTCACATCCCAAAAACATACTGATGAGTTGATGAGTTTTCCTAAAAAATAGTCTGCAGACTATAGTAGGGATATCAGATTGTGAGTAAAGATGGTAGTTTGCTACAGCATGTTTCCTTGGCAGTGAGCTTCCATCCCACCACGACCACGACTCTTGCCTGAAGTCAGCTGCCCAACAGGGATAGAGTTTGCCACGTTGACCGCACTCGTGTATTTAGTAGTTTTGGTGTTTGAAATCAGAACATTATTCTGAATTTAGCCAAACCCCACACTTCAGCACGATTCAGCACTACCTGTAGACAAGGTCAGAGGGAGTTCACTTCACAAGACATTTTACGTGACTCTATACTTCCTCCTTCCAAAGCCAAAAGGAGTGAGTATCGGAGTCGCATAAAAAGCGCCATCAAGTGTAAGTAAGTAAAAGTGCCCTGACCCTGTCCGCAGGTTTAGTGCTGAATAGTGCTGAAATGTGGCGTTCGGGTGAATTCAGAATGATGTTCCAAATTCAAACACCAACACAATTCATGAGTGTGGTCACCGCAGCAAACTCCAACCCTATTGGCCAGCTGACTTCAGGCTAGACGTCGCGCTTGGCATTATGGGTTGAAGTTACCCATGCAGAACTATGATCCCTGCTATGAACTATGATCCCTGCTTGTGAGCTCCCCTGAGGAACAGTTAGTGATATGAGTTGTTCATATAAATGTACAATCATAATAAATGGTAATGCAATGGAAGACATACAGCTGGAACATACCGCTGCTGATTTTGTTTTTAGGAACACTTATACACATGCATATTCATATTCTCATGACAGTACAATGGATAGAATCATTCAGATTTAGGTCAGGTATTATTCACATTAAGCACTAGATTGAAAGATACGTATGATTTGGAGATGCGTGCGGGTGTAACAAAGCTTTGATATATAATATACAGTGGCTTGCAAAAGTATTCGGACCCCTTGAAGTTTTCCACATTTTGTCACATTACTGCCACAAACATGAATCAATTTTATTGGATTTTCACGTGAAAGACCAATACAAAGTGGTGTACACGTGAGAAGTGGAATGAAATTCATACATGATTCCAAACATGTTTTACAAATAAATAACTGCAAAGTGGGGTGTGCATAATTATTCAGCCCCCTTTGGTCTGAGTGCAGTCAGTTGCCCATATACATTGCCTGATGAGTGCTAATGACTAATTAGAGTGCACCTGTGTGTAATCTAGTGTCAGTACCAATACAGCTGCTCTGTGACGGCCTCAGAGGTTGTCCAAGAGAATATTGGGAGCAACACCACCATGAAGTCCAGAGAAGACACCAGACAGATCAGGGATAAAGTTATTGAGAAATTTAAAGCAGGCTTAAGCTAGCAAAAGATTTCCAAAGCCTTGAACATCCCACGGAGCACTGTTCAAGTGATCATTCAGAAATGGAAGGAGTATGGCACAACTGTAAACCTACCAAGACAAGGCTGTCCACCTAAACTCACAGGCCGAACAAGGAGAGCACTGATCAGAAATACAGCCAAGAGGCCCATGGTGACTCTGGATGAGCTGCAGAGATCTACAGCTCAGGTGTGGGAATCTGTCCATAGGACAACTATTAGTCGTGCACTGCACAAAGTTGGCCATTATGGAAGAGTGGCAAGAAGAAAGCCATTGTTAACAGAAAAGCATAAGAAGTCCCATTTGCAGTTTGCCACAAGCCATGTGGGGGACAGTGTAAACATGCGGAAGAAGGTGCTCTGGTCAGATGAGACCAAAATGGAACTTTTTGGCCAAAATGCAAAACGCTATGTGTGGCGGAAAACTAACACTGCACATCACTCTGAACATACCATCCCCACTGTCAAATATGGTGGGGGCAGCATCATGCTCTGGGGGTGCTTCTCTTCAGCAGGGACAGGGAAGCTGGTCAGAGTATATGGGAAGATGGATGGAGCCAAATACAGGGCAATCTTGGAAGAAAACCTCTTGGAGTCTGCAAAAGACTTGAGACTGGGGTGGAGGTTCACCTTCCAGCAGGACAACAAGCCTAAAAATAAAGCCAGGGCAACAATAGAATGGTTTACAACAAAACACATCCATGTGTTAGAATGGCTGTAATGATCTGCTCTGCTGTCTGCACAGGCAGACAGCTTTTTGACCATTTGTTGGGTCTGAGTGCTGCAGGTCCCTGGAAAAGAGACCTGTCTCCACTCTGCAAGCGGCAGAGTTGCTGTTCTGGGGAGGAATTTGCATCCACTTGTCATGCAAATTGCTTAGCTGCTTCCTCTGATGGCTTGCAGTATAAAAAACATTTCCTCCCAGAACTCCTTGCTGGTCATGATGATTTGTTCCTGCTAACTTACCTGGAGTCTCAGCCCTTTGCTTACTGTTTGCTAATATTGCTATCTTAGAGTAGTTCCTTGGGAGTGCCCTAGCATTCCTGTTAGCATAGTCAGGTTTTTTGTTACCTGTATTGCTTTGTACTGTCTATCTGTTGCGATTGTCTTGTCACCAGCAGCGGTCGACAAGAGATTGTTCTGTCTGTTGGGATCGCATTCGCCCTAGCGGTAGAGGCGGTGGTTCCTTCTGTACTCTGTCTGGGAGTGTAGCCAGAGCAGCGGTTGCTACAGGCTGCTCCATCTGTCTGTCTGTCTGGAACGAACGCTTGCTGTCGTCTCGGTGAGGTAACCGTTTAGCAAGCGTTCGCGTTCTCTTTTGTTTTCATGCTTCTGTGGTTAGTCAGGGTTGGTACGCTTTGTCGCTATTGCGATTCTCGTGTGGCGACCGTGCCGCACACGCGCTTTTTCGCTATTGCGATTAACGTGTGGTGACCGCGTGTAGTTAGTCCTGTCTGCTCCTGTGTGTTGGATTACTGTTTGTTATCAGTTCTGTCTTTATTCTGTTCCTTTGCTCTGTATTACTCAGTCTGGTGTCGCTATTAGCAATCGCCATTCTTGCGATTGCGTTCCCACTTGGTTTTCATTGTTGTGTGTTCACCGTCGCCGGGTGGCGACTAGATTGGTGGATACACAGACATTCTGTCTCTGTGCTCTCTCTCCATGGGCTATCTTGCCCTATATTACTTCACCTCATACAATTCCCATCTGGCATCTGTGGCAGTGCAGAAGTTTTATTCCTCTGCACGCCACAGCTCCATCTGCCAGTGGGAATTTCCCTCTACAGGTGCATAGCACCATATCTGGGTTCTGTTATTTCATACGCTTGTGGAGGATTTCCGCAGTGTCAGCGCGCATCTTGTCCACGGAAAAAATGTTGACCACGCGCATCTTGACCACAGAAATAATTCCTCAATCGTTACAACGGCCCAGTCAAAGTCCAGATCTAAATTTAACCGAGAATCTGTGGCAAGATCTGAAAACTGCTGTTCGCAAACGCTGTCCATCTAATCTGACGGAGCTGGAGCTGTTTTGCAAAGAAGAATGGGCAAGGATTTCAGTCTCTAGATGTGTAAAGCTGGTAGAAACATACCCTAAAAGACTGGAAGCTGTAATTGCAGCAAAAGGTGGTACTACAAAGTATTAACTCAGGGGGCTGAATAATTACGCACACCCCACTTTGCAGTTATTTATTTGTACAAAATGTTTGGAATCATGTATGAGTTTCGTTCCACTTCTCACGTGTGCACCACTTTGTATTGGTCTTTCATGTGGAATTCCAATAAAATTGATTGTTTGTGGCAGTAATATGACAAAATGTGGAAAACTTCAAGGGGGCCGAAGACTTTTGCAAGCCACTGTATATCTGAGTTAAATGGTCTCTTATACAAGTCGACACTTGTTGAGAGGTGAGCAGACATTCTGCTCACTCCTCAGCATCCACTTGGACCTTTAGTTACATCCACCTATCCATTAAGTTTTCAACCACAGGTTCAGCTAAATGTTCAACAAATAGGGAATAAAGTGAACCAATGTGTTGGTGAGCCATCTTTTATGGATTCCAAAATTGGAGAAGTACCGGTGTGGGGGAGACCCAAAGGGAACTGTGCTCTCAGCGTGCTGTAGTTGGTAGTACATGTACTGGAATATACTGGATGGAGGAATTGACTCTGGAGTGCATCAAATCAGTTGGATATTCTGAACAATACAATTCGACCAAGGTACGTCACTCCTCCGTCCACCCATAGCACAGTATTATGGAGTTTACCGAGTTCTGGTAGGCTAGGGTTGTGCCGTAAGGGGGTAAAGTGCTTCCAGGAGGAAGAGGGAAGTATGTTCTTGGCCAGATTTTAGTGGCCTCCTGGAGAACCGTGTTTGTAGAGGCACTTTGCGTAACGGTACCCTTAGGGCTAAGGGTCGATTACATGACTTGTCTGTAGAAGAAAAGACCAGTAACTCCAGTGATTGACACAAACCAGTAGTAAGACAATTGATTGAGTTGTGCTACCAAGTAAAAAGGGTTGAGGGAGCGGAGGGCCTTAAAAGTACTTGTAGTATGAAGCAGTCCTTAGTAGCTGTTCTGCAGGCACAGATGCCTAATTGGTTAACACGATGAAGAAAAACTGGTAATAACAATAACCAAAAATAACAAATGCCTACAAGAAATCTGATCAACTGACTAAACTAAGAAAGAAGCACTTTGTGAAGGGCTAGAAATATGTCACTTTTATGGATTTCATTACATATATATATTAAAGTCGATGTCTAAACAAAGTAATAATCACTCAAAACACCACAAATCTTATCAATGCAAAATTCAGAATGATAAAAATGTAGCATTAAATCCACTGTCTATGAGCAGCAAGGCAATAATAAATAGTGTAGATAGCGGAATCATCAGAAAGTGAGTTGTGTCTATTTGACCCGTCTCTCACTGAAGACTGGACCAAAAGATAGAAAAGGGGGGGTGACATAAATAGAACAAAAATTATCTGATTTTAAGGCATCGATTTATGCAGATATAGTTCATGAAAAGGTGTTAGTGCTGGATAAAGTGAAATATATGCACCCTAGAATTATCCAAAAAGTTCAACAAGACAATGAAACTGTCAATGTATAAATCATGAAATATACACCATGTTGATGAGACAGGCCTGAAGAAAATGGTCAGGCCAGTTCAAGCTGACAGAAAGGATACATTAACTAAAATAATCATTGTAACCACTGTGGCGAACAGAAAAATGTCTCAAAATGCAGAACATGTCAAACCAGACCAAGTTCCACTCTTGTTGGTCAGTAACAACAGGCTGAAGTGTCCAGTGGGCACAGTCACACAGAACTGGACAGACACTGCCAAACAGAACTGGAAATGAAAATGGTAGAATGACAATTTGCCACCAATAGTATGATTGCATGGATCTAGGTTTGTGATGTGGTAGAATATTTGTAGCATGACTATTCAGATGACAGATCTGTAGCAAATTTTGTGTGATGCAACATGGACCAGACCAGTTCTTAAAGTTCTTATGGAATGTGTGGACTGTTTTTTTTCTCCCTTTAAACCACTATGGAGCATTCAATCACTTGACTGGGCTAGGGGTATGTCATAACAAGCTAATGATGCTAATGACACTGGTTCTAGTTTACCAAGGTTGGAGACAATAAGGGATCCAGTAAGCATGGCCTGGATTGCTTAAAATCATTTGATTTTAGGTGGCAAATTTTTGCAGTTCTTGCCTTGCCCATGGGACCAAAAGAGGGAGTTGCTGGAACATAAGTCAAGTCATGGCTTTTCCTCCTGGAGTTCAACATGCGCATACGGTAACTCCAAAGTCCATGAGACACTGTAATCACCTGTCTGCCAATATGTTAATGTTTCTGCAATGCTTTTTATGGCCTGATATGATGCAAGCTGAAGACTATCCTTTCCTAACAGCATGCAACTTAAATCCTTGCCAATTCTGCAGGGTAACTTATGTTCTGTGATGTCATATGTGGGGAACCCTAGTATATCAGGTTCTATCAGGCCAATAGTATTCTATTAGCCTCTGCGAAAGGGGCGTGTCTTGGACCTCCATAGTCTAAGAATGTAAGCAGCTAATATGCCTGTCATCACAAGTTCTGCAATTAGCTGAATCCTCAATATTTTTTTTTATTATTTTGTATATATTTTGTTTAGTACGGGGAGGACGTGGCAGTTAAAGGTAGAGTATTTTTATTTTATATGGTCACAGTTAACATTATTTTCCTTTCAAAGTAGTGTACTATTTCATAACAGAGGTAATAGAGGGTATATAAACTAGTTTTTTACACTTGCTGTCGCATTAAATTGAACAGACTCGCTGCACATGCCCGGAGGTGATTACAGAGCACATCTTCCATCATCCTATGCAAAAATGTAAATTGTTCGATGTGCTCCCCTCATTGCATAGGCAATCCATTTTACCACGCTGCCTGTAGTCTGCTAATTTAAACGTCACTTAGCCATGCCACAAGGAGCTGACATGGCATAACCTATTAAGAAATCTTATAATTAATAATGATGGTGCGGTTATGACAAAAATCCCAGGAGTTCATGTGTTATATTACTGATTAACAACTCCAGTGAAGAGCATGTGGTAAAAATGTCAGAAAGCTTCCCAAGGCCAACTTACTTTAAATTACACATGGGCCTGCTGAGATGAATTTATTTAACCTTCAAATCAATAGTTTTCACCCAAAAGGGATTCCTGTTGTAGCGAGAAAAGCTGATAAACTCTGACTAGTTTTAAAGTCACACAGTGAAGCGCCATCATTTTATTTGGTGTGAAATGACATTGCAGATGTAGTAACCTGTACACATTGCTGGAGAGACCGGTCACTGCAGCCGAATGCTCCCAGATGCTCCCAGATCTGTTCTGCACCTTTATTCCATGCATGGGTTTTTGGGGGGAGGTTTGCTAGCTAAAAAAATAACACCGTAATGATAGGAAATCACCTAGTACAATTCCATAATTTTTTTTATTTTAGTTTTAGTGTGGGAAGAAGTTAACCCTAACCTCCCCTTGTGCCTGATACCAACTGTGACTGCTTCCCCCGTGATCACCACCCCCACTGCTGAACATAAACGCACATGTGTTTATAGGAAATAGGAAAACAGACAACCGAAGGAAAAGAGTTAGCCGGCACCCAATTGCAGACTGCTGCAGCCCAAAAGATGGATCCCGGTAACACACTGTGCTCACAGCTGACAGATCGTTAAATTAAGGAGTTGTAGAGAAAAGCCCTGTGCTCCTTAATTGAAATAGGAAAACAAAAGGCCAAACTCCAATCTGACAGTCCCTGCAGCCACCATGCGCTCAACAATACATTAAGGTGACCATCACCATAAGAAAAGAAAAGAATGTGGTCAGTACTCCTTAAAATGCAGGAAAATTTTATTGAATAAATTAGAGAATTTAATTAAAAGAAATAGATTCTCACTTTGTGGGTCATGTGATCCAACAAATAAAAGCATGCATAAAGTGCTCAGTACAATTGTAGTCAGATGTAGTGCCCACTCTCCAGTTTTTGACCAGTCTCAGCCTTTTGACGTCATTAGGGGTCTCTAACCTAATACAGTAACTTACCCTATCCACAGACCTTAGCCTAAGTCTGAACTACTCCTAAACTCTCTCGTGGCTAAGGCCTCTTTCACCTGCTAGGCTGAAAGTGGTGAATTCAAGACCTGTCAGCTACAGCCGGACACTTGCTAGTGCTTGGCAAAGGCAGCGAAGAGGTGATCGCAATCAAATGTGACATGGTGCTTTTTTTGCTGAGGGGTAACTGCAACACCTGTACAGCGCTGACATGCGAGGAGATACAAAGTGTGCATTTGAAAGAGGCCTACAACTAGTCCCCCTACCCCATCTCTTTTCTACCTTGACCAGGGGCATAGCCGTATCCATAGCAACTGCTTTGGGGCCCTGGAGCAGTGGGGGCCCAAGTGGTGATTGATGTGTTCACTATTTATGATGTGTTTCTCCATCCTCTGATTGATCTCAGTTCCCAAAGACTGTTTATAGTGTACATTGCATAGGCATGCTCAGTGCCCAGTCAGTTGATATCCCTTAGGGTTGGAGCAGGTTGCATTGGTCATGAGTACCTAGGTCTGATGGCCCCATCAAAATTCTGCTATGGGGCCCCATAATGTCTAGCTACGCCTCTGCTTGACTCACCTAGTTTTATTAATTTTTTTTAAAAGATGCTTTCTCATTGGAATTGGAGCAGTGATTAGTGATCTCTGTGCTCTGATGACCAGGCACTATAAAGCGTTGCCTTCTCTATGGTATTAGGTTTTCTTCTGTACTGGCAAGAGTTTCCATCTGACTGAGGCTGTGCAGGTTGTGATCCTACAGCTCCCTTCCAAACGTCATTAATAAATGATAGTTTCTACTCTCCACTTAAAGGAATGTGCAGTTTCAATGCTGAGTTCTTAGCATTCTTTCATTTCTCCCCATAACCTGCCTCAGGAAAGCGGTCACAATTTACTTTCAAAGCAGCAGCTTAGCAAAAGTCCTTTGTTCTGAGTACTGTTTTCCTCCATTAGCCTTGTATTCTTCCCAGGGCATACCCATCTCATCATTAACTGTATTTCCTAGTGCTTCTGCTTCTGGGAGCACGTTGAGGTATTTAGACTTGTTTGTTTTATATGCCGTGCAAATATAAGTAAATACTATGTATGTAGATACATTATATGCAACAAAGCCTGCATTTAGCTAGCTCTCTATGCTGTAGTCGTCTCCTTCTACTGTACAGTCTCTAGAGTACAAGCTTAGGCACCCCCTAGGCCAGATGGCAGCCCTGACACTGCCTAAGGCTCACACTCAGCAGCCAAAGGTTTGAAATACTTTTGGACATGAAATGTATCTCACATGGGCCTGAATAGGAACTTATTAACTGTAATCTTAACACTGGCTTCCAGCATTATGTTTTTTAAGAGTGGGTGAGGTTGTCTGTTTAACTCAGGCTGCTGCATTCTCACAGTGTTACAGTAATGTGTTGAATAATATAAAGAACAATTTGAAATTTAGTTACTTAGCTCTACGAGAGCGGCTCTTCCATGGGATGCGTTTTGTCTGTATGTGTAATTCAGCTGACCCTGGGATACAGGAGAGCAGACTGCCCAGACTGTGTCCCGGCATCCATAATGTATGTGTACAAACAGCAGGGTAAAAGAATAAATCAGCATACACATTATTCCCCTGTACGTCGTCATGGTGAAGTACAGTGGGATGCAAAAGTTTGGGCAGCGTTGTTAATCGTCATGATTTTCCTGTATAACTCGTTGGTTGTTACGATAAAAAATGTCAGCTAAATATATCATATAGTGAAATTAGGTTTATTGGATTTACAGAAAGTGTGCAATAATTGTTTAACCTCTTGACGACCAGCTAACGCCGATTGGCGTAAACTGGTCGTCTGCGGGTTACCATGGAAACGGCCGCTCGATCGAGCGGCCTTTCCATGTCAGTTCACGGAGGGTGTCTCCGTGAACAGCCGGAGAGCCGCCGATCGCAGCTCTCCGGCAAAATGTAAACAGGCGGGGAAGAAATCCCCGCTGTTTACATCATACGGCGCTGCTGCGCAGCAGCGCCGTAAGGCAGATCGGCGATCCCCGGCCTCTGATTGGCCGGGGATCGCCGGCATATGATAGGCTGAAGCCTATCCTTCAATGCGCAGGACGGAACTCCGTCCTGCGCATTACGGAGAGAGGGAGGGAGGGAGGTAAGGAGGAAGAGGGCGGAAATGGCTGCGGAGGGGGGCTTTGAGAAGCCCCCCCCGAAAAACGCAGATGGCCGGCGGCGATCAGACCCCCCCAGCAGGACATCCCCCTAGTGGGGAAAAAAGGGGGGTAGTCTGATCGCCCTGCTGCACTCCTGATCGGTGCTGCGGGCTGTAGAGCCCCCGCAGCACCGATCAGTGAAAAATCCATTGGTCGGCAAGTGGTTAAACAAAATTAGGCAGGTGCATAAATTTGGGCACCGCAAAAAAGAAATGACATCAATATTTAGTAGATCCTCCTTTTGCAGAAATTACAGCCTCTAAACGCTTCCTGTGGGTTCCAATGAGAGTCTGGATTCTGGTTGAAGGTATTTCGGACCTTTCCTATTTACAAAACAGCTCTAGTTCATTCAGGTTTGATGGCATCTGAGCATGGACAGCTCTGTTTAATTCACACCACAGATTTTCAATTATATTCAGGTCTGGGGACTGAGATGGCCATTCCAGAACATTGTAATTGTTCCGCTGCATGAATGCCTTAGTGGATTTTAAGCAGTGTTTAGGGTCGTTATCTTGGTGAAAGATCCAGCGCAGATGCAGCGTCACCTTTGTCACTGATTCCTGGACATTGGTCTCCAGAATCTGCTGATAATGAGTGGAATCCATGCATCCCTCAACTTTGACAAGATTCCCAGTCCCTGCACTGGCCACACAGCCCCACAGCATGATGGAATCACCACCATATTTTACTGTAGGTAGCAGGTGTTTTTCTTGAAATGCTTTGTCGTTTTTCCTCCATGCATAACGGCCTTGTTATGCCCAAATAACTAAATTTTAGTTTCAGCAGTCCACAGCACCATATTCCAAAATGAAGTTGGCTTGTCCAAATGTGCTTTAGCGTACCTCAAGCGGCTCTGTTTGTTCTGTGGGCAGAGAAAAGGATTCCTCTGCATACAGCATTTCCTTGTGTAAAGTGCGCCGAATGGTTGAACAATGTACAGTGACTCCATCTGCAGCAAGATGATGTTGTAGGTCTTTGGTGCTTTTCTGTGGGTTGACTCTAACTGTTCTCACCATTGGTTGCTTCTGTTTATCCAAAATTTTTCTTGGTCTGCCACTTCGAGCCTTCACTTGAACTGAGCCTGTAGTCTTCCATTTCCTCAATATGTTCTTAACTGTGGAAACAGACAGCTGAAATCTCTGAGACAGCTTTCTGTATCCTTCCCTTAAACCATGATGGTGAACAGTCTTTGTCTGCTGGTCATTTGAGAGTTGTTTTGAGAACCCCATGTTGCTACTCTTCAGAAAAATTTAAAAGAGGATGGAAACGTACAATTGACCCCTTTAGATACTCTTTCCTATAATTGGATTCACCTGTGTATTTAGGTCAGGGGTCACTGAGCTTACCAAGCCAATTTGAATTCCAATAATTCGTTCTAAAGGTTTTGGAATCAATAAAATGACAAATTTATGCACCTGCCTAATTTATTTAAACAATTATTGCGCACTTTCTGTAAATAAGATAAACTTCATTTCACTTCTTAAATATCACTGTGTGTGTCTCCTACATGATATATTTAACTGACATTTTTTATCGTAACAACCAATGATTTATACAGGAAAATCATGACGATTAACAAGGTTGCCCAAACTTTCGCATCCCACTATATATACCTGGGTAGTACAGTGGCTAAGGGCCTATTCACACCATATGAGGTGTGAAGGAATGCAATTTTGTGCTCGCTTTTTACAATACATGGCAAGTGTGGCGAGTTGCTTTACAACACAGACGTAGGCGGCAACAATACAATAAAAAATGTGCGTTGTCCGTGAAAATTTTCCTCAGATGCGTTACATTGCACTGCATGGGATCCTGCACTCTACTGTAAATGATACTGTGAACAATACTGTAAAGTTTATGGGTTTTCATGTTACCATGTAGATCCCACACAAGGGCCCATATGCAATTCACCTTTCCTCCTGAGTTTTTACCTAGGAGATAATATTTAATCTTCTCTTTAAAATAACTTTTCAGCAGATTGGAATTAAAAAAGTTTTAAAAAGTAGGTGAAAGAGTGCTATCCAAATTATTTTGAGTATTTACTTGCTTGCTGGTAGTATAAAAGGCAGTGGGGTTGATTTACTAAGCTGCGCTAAATTACGCCTCTCCTCTGAAAGTTTAATGAGCACTGTGTTAAACGTAATAAGCGCTCCACTGGACCCGCCCAGAGCCCGGTGGGTCCAGTGGCTTCAAAGGATTTTGATTGGCCCCATAGGCTGACTGTCAAAGTGATCATTTTGGCAGTATTTTTTCCACCTACTTGTTGTTACTGTTTAATTGCAGAGTGCTGAAAAGATTTTGTAGACGGAAGATGAAAAATCAGCTCCTAGGAGGAGGACTTGGCCACGGGGCCGTATGCAATTCACTTTTTCGCCTCAGTTTTCTCCTAGGTGATATTTTCACACCTTAGCAATAAAATGCCTTTTAAGCCACCAGCAAGCAAAAAAATACTCCAAATAAGTTTGACAGTACTTTTTCATCTACTTTTTATTACTTTTTTACTAATTGCAGAGTGCTAAAAATTACTTTAAACAGAAGATGAAAAAGTATCTCCTAGGAGAAAAAGTGAATTGCATATAACCCATTGATTTAATGAATTTGCTATGTTCTCCCCATATTGGTATAACATTCCGCTCACAACCAAAAAAGCATATCGGCTGATTAACTGACTCTTCAAAATTGTCTCTAAACTGCAGGAGGGGTTGTGAGTCATTCTGAGGGACAGTGAGTTATGGGAATGATTCAAAGCTCTGTATAGAGGTGCTGTAGAAAAAGCAAGTTTTACTGTATATAAAAAATGTGCAAATTAAATATATGACTAAGTAAGGCTCCATACAAATGTTATTGTTTATTCTTCAAGATTGGATAGAGTACCATGTATGTTAAATTTATGGATAGTTTTGAATAATATTTGCACTTCTACTCTCTTCCCTCCCACTTATTATTATTATTATTACTGTTTTTTTTTTCATATTATCTAAATTGAAAACAACATTCCCATCAGATTCAACCTTGAGAATACCTGGAGAGGTGTAGGCGGAGTCACACAAACCCAGCCAATAACATGCTGCAACCAGAAGTATGTGGTCTGCATGCTCCAACTTAAGATGAAAAAAACCACACGCCTTAATCCAGCGGTTGCTGGTGCAGGATCCTCGGCAATCGTAATCCACAACAGAGAAGTATGGATCTGCACACAGACTTATGCAGGAACAGTGAAACCTTTATTGTCCTATCACACACGTACAATAATCTGACCGTATGCCTAGGGTCGTTTTGGGGCCAGAGAGGCCCCCTTTGTCAAAGCTAGGACAGACATACATAAGTCTGTGTGCGGATCCATACTTCTCTGCTTCCAACTTTGAACTTAGCCGCAGTCACCGAGCTCCACGAGCCAGTCATCCCAGGAAGCCATTAGATGCCAGCTTCAGGAGTATTGGAGGCATCAGCCCATAAATATCTGTTCTGCACCTGATGGACTGTTCTGCCCAGCAGAAGTGGTGAGACAACACCTTTCTAGGGGTTCTCTGTGGAGTTTCAGGATTCAGGAACGATTGCAGGACCAGTCCTGTTGCTGTCTTATTGAAATGCAAAGAGGAGAGCTCCAGCAATTGTGTTCTTGAGTGTTGGCTTGTAGTAGCAGGGTGGGCTGGCTGAAGGTTTTTGGGGGAATTGATGAGGTGTTGTGATATGCAGCATTATTGACTAAAGGGTGGTGTACTCCAAGCTTTTCTATTTTCATAACCTAATAGTATACAGTATGGTGATTGGTGAATATTTTCAAACTTTAACAAAGCTGAAATACCTGTTTTCATACCCCAAAATTGGTCTGGTCACGTAATCTATAGCTTGTTTTTTTGTGTGTGATCAGTGTACATCAGTTTATACAGCTAATATAAAATAATTCTTTGTTAGACTGAAGGGTGTTATTCTTCTCTTTAAGACTTTTATTGCTTGGTACAATGCCATCCTCCATCAAGGAGCACTCGTCAAAATTACCTGCGTCTTCCACATATACAATATTACAATGTTATGTAAGTCAATGGGATGACACACGTTTTGACGGCAGCCTACATGATAACATAGCACAACATATACGATCTTCCCATAGGATCCACTATTCCTCATCAACCAGCAGCCTCCTCTCTTCTCCTCTACAATGGTGCACTGCAGCCACTCCTCTACAAGGGGAACTCCAAACCAAACCTGTTGGGGCTCTGACTTGACACTGCAGAGCCCTATGACTGGTCTGGCTTCTTCTGGTGCATGAGCGTCCCACACAGCAGCCTCCTCTCACCCCACGGCTCCACATCACCCACCAGTCTTCCTACTCCTTCTACCCCACGCAGTTAAAACATGCATATGTTTATACTGATCATTGCAATCTGCAAATAATTTAATTCATTGGAGAAGAGGAAGAAGAAATGCATACACATAAAATGCAATAAGATGCAATACAGCACCCCTTTCCCCTCTCCCACATTTATCATTTAAGTCTAATTTATGGAAACCATCAGTGATATGTTGACTACCACAAGCCAATCAGTAAATTTCCTATAATTTGAGACAATGTGTTTGTGCAACTTGGTCATTTTTATTGCTACTTCTAATGACTGACATCCATTTAGCTTTGTACAAAATTCATCAGTACAAAGCTAGCAAGTATAGAAGTTTTTCTGATTCAAATGCCCTAAGTATAGATGGACCAACAGGTCCTAGTTAATAATATTATCCAATTAAGTTACATATAGGTATGCCCCTTTTAGCCCTCATAAGATTGTATATAAGGAACAGAGGCGCCAAAAGTATAAAATTAGATTAAATGAGCTTAAAAACCAACTTAATTGGCACACATGGTGGAAGTGGTGGTCTTACCTCCCTCAAGCAGACACGACAACAACTGCGATTCAGACAGTCAAACACATGTATTAGAAACTCCCAAAAAATTGCAACGCGTTTCGCAGGCTCAATCCCACTTCATCAGGTAATACAGGGAGGAGTATAAAGCGATCTGCACAAGGATTCAAGTTAAGCGCCTCTGATATGGGCATATAGGGCTTTTGGGGTCAACCAGCTTCTCAGTTTATTCAGAGATACTGAGACGAGTTTTGATTCAGATCATCTAATAATAAAAATGTATATTTTATTATAAACACATAAAACATATTTAACGGAATTCACATATAGCTAGAACAGACGAAAGCTGATATAGCCTTCACAGTAATAAGTGTTAGATGCAATAAAAATAATTCATCATACAATCTTTTGATTGCTTCCCTGTATGGGGGCTTTCAAGCGGAATTCACTCCCAAGTAGTGACCCCCACTGTATAAACTAATGCAATATCAGGTTTTGGATAGGCACACCTTGCCGTGGATAGTTGGGTGCTCAGCCTTGATGCAGAAGTGACATCAGTCCAATACAAGCAATTCAAGGTCGGCTGACACACCAGTTCAAAGTTCCAAGCAGTTTTATTATATGCACAACATGACAATTGTTTCGGGGCCGCGGAGGGTCCCATTCATCAGATATGTATGTCTGCACTTTATCTGATGAAGGGGACCCTCCGCGGCCCCTAAACAATTGTCATGTTGTGCATACAATAAAACTGCTTGGAACTTTGAACTGGTGTGCCAGCCGACCTTGAATTGCCACTATATAAACTAAAGTGGGGTCACACTGGGATCAGAGTGTCCGTATGTACTTAAAGAACCACTATCGCAAAAATCATCAAATTTAAAATACATGTAAACACATACAAATAAGAAGTATGTTTCTTCCAGAGTAAAATGAGCCCTCATATGGGATTCTCAGTAAGTGGCAGTTGCTCTGTCCAACTGCCAAAAAAAAAAATGTGCAGCTGACCAGCATCATTTTATAAATCCTTTTCAGGGAATGTCTTTATAAGCAATAAGAGCCTTGCTGAGAATACCCCATGAAGAGATGTACTAGTCCAAAACCTGTTGGCTCTATCAGATTTCTACTACCTACTGTAAGTGACAGAAACATAGGAGAAAATAAGAAAAATACTTCTTATTTGTATATGTTTACATGTATTTTCAATTTTAAAATTTTTAGCGAGAGTGGTCCTTTAACAATAGATACACAACGGCTGAGATAAACTCAATGTCTTGGCGCGTTTCGTGAATAATCTAGGAGTAATCTATTAATTCTGGCTTAAAGGCACAAATGCACTGTAGGCTGGTATCCCATGGATTCAAAAGTGGATGTCATATTTGTATGTCTGTCATTTATATTGCAAGCTACTAAGTGTCGAAATCATCACAATTGGAAGCAAGGAGTGTGTTACATGTATATGGATTGTAAGTCAGGGCAGGTTCTGTCTAAGCAGTTGTCTGCAGAACCATGTGGAATGAATGTTAAGTTTGATGCATACTTGGTCAGATTTCTCCTGCAGGGTGATACAATGATGCAGCTCCTGATTGATTTCTGATCAGGATGTAATTGCTGGATTAGAAATATTAAAGCAGCACTGATTGTTGAAGAGGGCAGGTGCACCCCATTTTTGTTATAAATATTGAGCACCACTTATATCAGGTCTATCTGTTATAAACAGCCTTCAATTTATTGGTTTCCATCCATTGATTGTTAAGAGCTGAATCAGACCGGTCATAAGTGCTTCCTGATCAGAATATTGATCAGGAAAAAGTGATTAATGCACCACATAACATTCAATCTTGATTAGATTCAAATCAAGTTGATCTTGTTGATTTGCTCACTGCAGTACCTGAACCTTCTGTTCGATCAGTAGAGAATAATAGTTGCTTTGGACAAATTGCCTGAAAGAAATTAATTGATAATAAAGTAGTCTATTAAAGTTTAGGAAGATTCAATAAAAGTATCTTAATTGATCCTTGCCTAGCAGACCTAAAGTGAGATTTCGCTCCCTAAACTAAAATTTAAGTACCTACTCTTAGGTACATTAAAGAACATCTGAAAGCATTCCCTTTGTGTCAAAACATTTACTTTCAGATGTAAGAATAGCTGGCCAGGATAAGCTCTCTGCCTGGTCTCTTCATTCTCCTCCTCCTCCTTCCTTTTCTGCTGAATAGACACAGGCTGTGGCAACGGCAGAGTCACTCCAGCAGAAGAGGTAGCAGAGTGAAAAGACCAGGTAGAGACCTTCTTGGAGCTTCTAGGCAGCAATGATTACATATGCTGATCAGCAGAGCAGTCCAAAGTTATACTGCTATCTGCATGGAAAGTAAACATTTTTACACAACAGAAATTCTTTAAACATACATATTAATCTATGAAGTATTTGTACAACAGCCACTGTCCAGTGGTCAGTAAGGGATTGATGCAGTCTCCATGTATGGGAACCATCACACACATGGAGACACCATGGAAGTGGTGTTTGTTTGTATTTAATTATGTTTTTCACACTCATGATTTGCTGTATTGTTGGGCCAAACAATTTTTGGCTCAGCTTCATCTATTTTCATCTCACATTGTCACACCGTCAGTTTTGATCTTTACCTTTCTACTTAGCAGGTTTGCCTAAAGACATTTCACTAAACCCCCAATAATTATAGGCACATCAAAGCAGAGCTTGACTCCTTAACTGTACAGATCCTGTTCCGAGTTCTGTGCTGCAGCATGAATGAGGTTATTGTATCTGACAGCATTTTTCTATGGCTAATTTTGTTTTCTGGTTGGGATGCACAATTGTTCATAACACAATATGGTTACATGGCTGGTTTTCTTTAATTACAGGAGTAACCTAGGAAATATGTCATATTTTTTTCGCCTTCAAGGAAAAATTGTGTGATCTTCATTGCTAATTACTGAGATGCTATGCCATGGTTTTAAAGTTATATATTTATTAAATTACATTTAAGCTCTAAATTTTATCTGTCAGAAATGATATCACCAGTAGGCTCGATGCATCTTTTTTTTTGCTTTCAGCTGAAGTGATAATAGATTATTTACTTATGATGATGATTCAGGGTGGTGCATGCAGTATGCGTTGTTCTCTGAAACTGAATGAGAAGCTAACAATTCATTCATAGCTTTACTTTTATATGTGGAAAAATGATTTCAAATCGTAGCTCTTTAATACCTTTGCCAGTTTATGTACATGGACTAGACCCTTTTTGGGCAGTTTTCCTTTTATACCTGTTTTGTGTTGTATTGGACATGTCATGCTAAAGAACCAGGAAAGGAAGAGGAGATGTTGCCCATAGCAACCCCTCCCACTCTTACTATTTTCCAGTATTGATGGTCAATTCAAAAACAAACTGTTGTTCCCTACGTTAAGCAGTCCCATCTTCTACATAAAAAAAAAGAAAAATCGATAGCTCTAGGGGGCGGAGCGTGCCATGGACGCGTGAAGACGTGTGGACTCAGAGCTCCCGGCCACATGCTGCCTCCTAATCGGTTTTGCCTTTATAAATCTTTACCTTTTTAGCCCAACGGGGTATGGCAAGTAAGCCCAAACGACAAGGCAGACGTCGGAATACTCAGAAGACCCCGAGAGGACCTCTAGACAGCTTCTTTCCTCAGCGGGTTACTCGGAGCAGTTCATGCAAGATGGCCGACACGCCTGCCTCGGGCACCTCCCCGGCTGGCTCTCCGAGCACCTCAGACAAGAGATCCGCACTGGAAGACATGTGGGATTACCTGAGAGGCATGCCAACCAAGGCTGATATGCTACAGCAGACTGAGCAAATAGTACGCTCCACCAGAGAAGAAATTTCTGCCCTGTGGACGGACATTGCGACCACAACACAACGGGTCTCGGGCCTGGAGGCCATAGTACAATCGCTGCAAGCAGATGTGGCATCTCTAAAAGCATCCCAAGAAAAACAGACTAGGCAGCAGAGTTATGCGCGAGCCCAGCTGGAGGATCTCCAGAACCGTAGCCGCCGTAATAACATAAGGGTACGCGGACTTCCGGACGCTACAAGGCAAGATGATCTACTACCTTCTCTGCAGGCCATTTTCAATGGCTTGCTTAATAGACCGGCTGATACTCTCATAAAAATGGATAGGGCACATCGGGCGCTGCGCCCCATGCCTCGCGCCACCGACCCTCCCCGTGATGTGATTTGCCGGATACATGACTTCCCTGTTAAGGACGCGATCATGATTGCAGCACGCTCCGCAGGCTCGTATGACTTTGATGGGGCGACTATTACTTTTTACCAAGATCTGGCGTCTTCCACGCTGGCTCAACACCATACCCTGAAGCCGATCATCTCAGCCCTCCAACAAGCAGGAGCTACCTATCGCTGGGGCTTCCCGTTTTACCTCCATGCGAGCCAGGGTGATGCCTCATCCACCTTACGACATCCCAGGGATCTCTCGGAGTTCTTTCCAACCTTAGATATAGCCCAGGTCGCTGTACCTGAATGGGACCCGGACGCCATCTTTGTGCCTAAACCACCTCGTGAGAGGCGGCGAAGAACCTCTGCCTCTTCTACAAACGATACAGCTTCATGAACTGTGCAGGGATCCTCACTTTCCCTCAGCATGAACAATATTTGGTAAGACCCCCACATTGTAGTGAGTTGTGACTCTCCCCGGGGACCTTTTGCTTTCTCTTCACTGCACTGGGCTCGATCTCACCTCTGGACATTGACTCCCTAACACCACCTTCTTATCTCATGGTTTCATATCTATCTCCCACATACCACTTACTTTGCACTGCAAGGGATCGGAAGTTGAAGGTGCTGGACTTATTGAGGTCACTTATTTTTGCTCCTCCATTGACTTATTTCTCTGTCTTCCCCCCCCCCCCCACTCTGGAGCACACTCGGGGCCTCTCCCTCCCCCCTGTTACCTTCCCTTAGATGTATAATCGGTGATTTTCACTCACACCCGGTCTCTGACTTTTGGAAAATGATCTATATGCATTGATTTATGTGATACTCATCTCAGGGCTTTAACCGTTATTTCTATTTCACAGGTTATGTTAGCTTATTAATTCAGAATAACACTATTTGCACTATCAAAGTTATACCGGTGCTTTGTATTCTCACTTTCGTGAAGGGAGAGGAGCGGAGGGATTGAGGTGGGGGATGGACGGGGAGGGTGAACCTTAGTTAGCTTTATCTTAAGGTGGGAGAGATATTAGATGGAAAGAGGGGCCCGGGGTGGAGATCTGAGGTACAAGGTCATATGATGGAGGTAATAATAACCACGGCCATAGATGGGGCCGCCATTTTGGAAATACAACGTCCATAACGGGAGAGTCTCCCTCTTTTATTGTGGGCTATTACTAATAACCTCATCATGGCCGGATTTCTGGCAAGGCCACATAGGCCATGGCCTAGGGCACCAGATAAACAAGGGGCGGCCTGCAGACAGTGGGCATTATTTGCAGGGCATTATTTGCAAGTGTCCAAACAAATGAAAGTGATCAGAATAACTGCACTATTAGTACCATCTGGCATTTGCCTCTGCTGTGCTAAAGGCAGCTGCAGTCCGTTAGCCAAATGTTTGTGAACAGTGTGTGACTAGCAAAAAGCCAGACCTTGTCCAATGACTAGCAGCTGCAGGCAGTTACAGAAGGCCGGGTCCCACGCACTTGGTGTGGGGGATGAAAGGACCAGGGGCAGCACCAGCAAATAGTACAGAATAGTACCCAGCAAATAGTACAGAATAGTACCCATTTCTTAATTATTGATTGGCCAGCGCTGTTACCCTGGAGACAGCACTGGGTACAGGACTCACATTTACGTGTTGCTGACCCCACCCAATGTCCAATTGTGAGCCACTTTTGACTATGTGTGTGTGGTGGATGGCTCCCACCACGCCCATCACCTGTAGATCGCTTGATTGACCAGTTCCCCCATGTGACATGATTGATTCACTTCACGTTGCCATGGAGACCTCGGCATTAGCCGCAATAGTGGACACCATCGGCCCAAAGTTTTTTGGGTGTGTGTGGAGAGAGGTGGTAGGATACGGTTTCGGTTGGGGCGGCTGGTAATAGTCGGCCTTGGGCGGTAAGAAGTACAAATCCGGCCCTGAACATCATCTAATACCTGTTCATTAATAACCAAAAACGGTACTTTATACTTTATACTTTATGTTATTTCTTATTTTGTGGTCGGGAGTAATGGACTCCATCCGCGATGGTGGTTCGTTTCTCCTCTCCGTTCTCTCTGGTCAGTACACTGTTTTTCCTCTCTTCAACTTTGAAAGAGAGGCCTGGCCTAATGAGAGTGACATGGTGTGTGGAGACCTTTCTCTACACAGCATGGGTGATGGGTTGTTTCCCATATCTCAATGTTCTTTCTATTTTCTTTTTCTTTTGTTTTTCTATATTTTCTATTCTTCTTTCTTCTAAACAGTCTGGGATGACATCGGGGGCCTGGGAGGGTCATGTATACTCAACACTAATACCAACCAATGGCATCACTTAAAATACGGACGCTTAACGTCAGGGGACTAAACATCCCAGAACAGAGATCCGCTCTGCTTTCTGAACTCCGCAGGACCCAAACACATGTAGCCTTTCTCCAGGAGACACATCTACGCGGAACTGAACACCCCAGGATGGACAATAAATATTTCCCCAATGCCTTCCTGAGCAATTCTCCAGATTCTAAGTCCAAAGGGGTTGCGATATTATTATCTAAAGATGTCCCTATTTCCCAAATCCAGGTTTGCAGAGACAACGAGGGCATATTTATTATGATAAAAGGTCAAATTAATAACCATTTGTATACGTTCGGATCGTACTATGCGCCAAATTTGGGTCAGCAAAATTTTCTGGAACGCTTCCTATGGGAACTAGATTCATTTGCTGAAGGGAGTTTGGTCATAGGGGGTGATCTGAACGTGGCTTTGGATCCTACACTTGATACTTCCTCCGGCAGAACAGCTCTCCCATACAGATTAATTCATAAATGCAAAAATTCCCTTCGTTCCAGGCAGTTAGTTGACACCTGGCGCATACTAAATCCCTCAGTCAAGGACTATACTTTCTTCTCCACTTCACATGGAACCTATTCCCGAATTGACCACATCTTTGTGTCCCATAATCTCTTGTCTGTCGTCACGGCCGCCAAAATTGATACTTGCCCTTTCTCAGACCACTCCTTCGTATCTGTCTCGATCGATGCCCTTGAGGGTAAACGGGGCCCTTTCTCCTGGAGACTTAACACTTCTCTCCTCAAAAACAAACATATAGCAAACAGGGTATCCGCCGCTATCACTAATTATTTTCAAATTAATGATGTTGAGGAAACATCCCGTATGACCCTATGGGCCGCCCATAAATGCGTGATTCGTGGCATATTGATACAAGAGGGAAGTAGGCTGAAAAAGTAGAAAAATGAGGCAATCGTTAGGGCACTAGGGGAAATTCATAGATTGGAGATGCTCCATAAGGGTTCTATGTCTAGGGCAGATCTAGATACACTTACCAACGAGCGGGAAAAATTAAAATCCCTACTATACTTTAAGGCAAGATATGCTGCTTCCCGTTGTAAACGACATTACTACGAATTTGGCAACAAATGCAGTCGCCTCCTAGCTAGAGCCCTTAAGATCCAACAGAATACTAATTATATTCTGCACATAAACGATGTGACTGCCACAAAACATCATAGATCTTCCTCTATTGCTCAGGTATTTCGGGACTTCTATAAATCCCTATATAATCTCCCAAGCCATGGGTCAAATCAAACAAGCCCCGCTAACCTACAGAATATACAGGAATATATCAGGCAGTCAGGTCTTCCCAGGATTCCCCAGGAAGCTGTGGAGGAACTGGGGGAACCTATATTCCTATCAGAGCTTAAAGTTGCTATTTCTCAGACCCCCTCAGGTAAAGCTCCAGGCCCTGATGGTTTTTCAATAGACTACTATAAACAATTCTTGTCTTTGCTACACCCTTCTCTTCTCAAGGCCCTTAACTCTACTGCGGACCCTGACTCTCCAACACCGTTCCCCGGGGACATGCTACTATCTCACGTCACAGTTATTCATAAAGCAGGTAAGGACCCTTCCACTTGCTCTAATTACAGGCCCATATCCTTACTTAATGTCGATTTAAAACTCTACACTAAGATCCTAGCTAACCGTCTTTCTCCCTGGATGACCAGCCTGGTCCATTTTGACCAGGTTGGCTTCATACCCACTCGAGAAGCCAGGGATAACACCCTTAGAACCCTATTAGCGGTACACTGGGCACGGTCGAAGGCCTCACCCATGATGCTCCTTTCTACAGATGCAGAAAAGGCCTTCGATCGTGTCCACTGGGATTTTATCAGAACTACTTTACAATACACTGGCCTCCCCAAAAATATGCTAGATCATATTATGGCTCTCTATGGAACCCCCTCGGCCAGGGTTAAGGTGAATGGAGAGTTGTCTGATCCATTTCCTATTACAAATGGCACCCGCCAGGGCTGCCCTCTCTCCCCTTTTATCTTCGCTTTGGCCCTGGAGCCCTTGCTGCGCACCATACGAGCTAACCCTGACATCAGTGGACTTCACCTCCCGTCTGCTGAACACAAATTGGCTGCTTATGCAGATGACCTCCTATTTTACATAGCAAACCCACATATATCGCTCCCTAATCTTATGCAAGAATTTGCTAAATATAGTGCCCTGTCTAATTTTAAAATAAACTATAGCAAATGTGAGGCATTAAATGTCGGCCTCTCTCCTGAGTTACAAGCACAATTAGAGTCTAATTTCCCTTTTACCTGGTCTCCCCAAGCAATTTCCTACTTGGGCACTAAAATACCCAATAACCTAAGTGACGTCTTTACCCTGAATTATGTCCCTCTGCTTTCCAAGGTCAGGGCTGATTTGAGAAGATGGGATGTAGCAAAATTCTCTTGGTTTGGCAGAACAAATATCATTAAAATGAATATCCTACCACGGTTCCTCTACATCTTCCAGGCTCTCCCAATATTTGCACCTGCCTCATATTTCAAAGAACTCAGGAAACTTTTTCAGAAATTCATCTGGAAAAACAGACCCCCCAGACTTAAATATACATTAACAATTTTGCCTAAGGATCAGGGAGGTATGTCGATCCCGGATCTCTCTCTGTACCATGGGGCCTCGTCCTTGATACGAATTATTGATTGGCATCGCCATGGTGCTCTTAAGCAATGGGTTGATATGGAGGGTGATGTAGCAGCTCTTAATCTGCAGCACCTGCCATGGTCCTTTAGGCCATTGCCTCCCTCGGTCAAAGCTTCCCCGTTGACTGAGAGCACTATGAAGATTTTTAACAAAATGAATAGAATTGCTCACTTATCTGTTCGGCCCTCACCGCTGATCCCACTATTGAATAATCCTGATTTTCCTCCTGGCATGTGCCAAAGGGCATATAAACACTGGAGAACCTTAAGCCCCATTAGGGCTTACCACTTTTTGGAAAATAATAAATGGGCCAAACTGTCTTTCCTAAGGGATCGACTTCAATCCCCCTCTTTAGATATTTGGTCTTATCTACAGTTCTCACATTTCCTATCCAGTTTAGGCAACCCTAGAAATTTCTCCAGAGCCCTTTCTCCCTTTGAGAAACTATGCAACGGGGAGGGACATGTCACACATGGAATTTCTCAAATCTATATAATGCTCCTTCCTGACACAGAGTTGGCTACTTCACTGCGCTCCAAGTGGGAATCTGCCCTTGGCAAGACTTTTACCGACCCCCAGTGGCAAAAGATTCTAATACTGTCCCAGAAATCCTCAATATCAGCGCGCATCCCAGAATCGGGTTACAAGATGCTAACACAATGGTTCCGCACCCCGGATAGACTCCATAGGATGTTCCCCAATTTTAGCCCTCTGTGCTGGCGTTGCTCGGCACATAAGGGGACTATGCTTCATATATTTTGGAGCTGCCCAATCATTGTACCATTCTGGAATGCGGTGAAGTCTATTATTACTAAAGTCACAGATGTAGAACCATCAGATGACCCCTCCTATTACCTGCTGCACAACACCCCGAGAAGATTGAGTAAATACAAAAAATCTCTCTCAAAACATCTAATTAACGCTGCTAGACTGGTTATCGCACGCCACTGGAAGTCAACTCAAGCCCCCCCCCCCCCCGTTGCAGAGTGGCTAAGGGAGATCCAATCCACTAAATATATAAGGAAGACCTCACACATTCCCTACATGACAGACTTGAACAATTCAACCGTACCTGGTCTCCATGGTGGGAGTTTAAAGAGACCGATATATATAAAAACTTAATGACTCCCAGCCAGGCTTAATAATCTCTAGTTCACCTGGCGTTGATATAGCGTCCATATCTCTTTATCATATAGTGTTGATTCTTAAGACCCATATTGCTGACCTCCTGGGGGGGAGGGACATTCCCTCTCCCTCCTAAGGGCCCTAGGTGCTCGGACCAGACCACTTCTCTCTTTTTCTTCTTTCTCTCTCCTCTTTTCTCCTTCTTTCTCTTCACTCGTTTCTTCCTCTTTTTCTTAAATCTGATCTCTTTTTTATTCTCATTACACACCTTCCGTATGGGATCTCTGACTGAGTACAGATGTCTTTGCTGCTTTCTCTGAATATTCACCGGACCTTCGTTGGATTTCAGGTGGAGGTGGGCTCGCTGGGTGTTTGTTCCCTCTGGGCCCCGGTGTCCCTGCCTTCTCCTTAGATTCTGCTCTACAGAGATAGGCCTAGGTCTGACCTTCCTACACATAGGTGCAGCTATGTGTATTCATGTAATTAACAGAGATAGCAGTATCTGCCTCCTCTTAAAGTCTATACATGTCTTTTGTTTATATGCCTTCTTGTCTTAGATACTGTACTCTGGGGCCTACCTCCATTGTTATTGCACTGGCTATTGAGGGACCCGCTGTGGGGTTCCTATGTAAATTATTTATTTGCACTTTTTTCTGTAAACAATGTGACATTTAGATGGGTGATATATTTTTTAATGTTTTCCTTCAAAAGACTTGTTAAATAAAGAATCTTTAAAAAAAAATCGATAGTGGCTGGATAGTGTAATGGTTAAGGGCTCTGCCTCTGACACAGGAGACCTGGGTTCGAATCTCGGCTCTGCCTGTTCAGTAAGCCAGTACCTATTCAGCAGGAGACCTTAGGCAAGTCTCCCTAACACTGCTACTGCCTATAGAGCGCGTCCTAGTGGCTGCAGCTCTGGCGCTTTGAGTCCGCCAGGAGAAAAGCGCGATATAAGTGTTTGTCTTTTTTGTCTTTGATAGCTCTAACCCAGTGGTTATCAAACTTTTTGGGGCGAGGGTGTCTTGATGGC
Organism: Hyperolius riggenbachi; assembly: GCF_040937935.1. Taxonomy (NCBI): domain Eukaryota; kingdom Metazoa; phylum Chordata; class Amphibia; order Anura; family Hyperoliidae; genus Hyperolius; species Hyperolius riggenbachi. The sequence continues at coordinate 411,601,715 of NC_090649.1, read as the reverse complement.
TTTGAAATTTTTTTAAGGCACCCCTGGGTAAAAACAACTACAGAAATGCTGTCATGACTTATATTAGGCATCATTCCTCCTCCAAGTACTCAGTGATTCCCCACCTTCCCCCAAGGAACTAGTGATGCTCATTAGACAGCATTTCCCTCCTTTCAAGTAGCTAGTGATGCTTATATGCTTAATAGGCCATGTTCCCTCTTCAAATAGTCAGTGACCCCCATAAGGCAGCATTGCCCCTCCAAGTGGTCAATGACCCACCCATTGTATATCATTGTGCAGTTGCATTATCTGATGGCAGCGTACAAAGGATGGGGGTGACTGCCCCGGCACCCCTGGGAAGGGCCTGGGGCGTACCATGGTGCACCAAAGTGTGAGAACCCCTGCTCTATCCCATTACTTTGATTTATCCATCTTTGCCAAAAAGTTTACCCTATAGTGCCACGTGTTTCCCATTGCTGCCACTGGAATTGTGATTAAGACTAGTGTTGGGCGAACATCTAGATGTTCGGGTTCGGGCCGAACAGGCCGAACATGGCCGCGATGTTCGGGTGTTCGACCCGAACTCCGAACATAATGGAAGTCAATGGGGACCCGAACTTTTGTGGTTTGTAAAGCCTCCTTACATGCTACATACCCCAAATTTACAGGGTATGTGCACCTTGGGAGTGGGTACAAGAGGAAAAAAAAATTAGCAAAAAGAGCTTATAGTTTTTGAGAAAATCGATTTTAAAGTTTCAAAGGGAAAACTGTCTTTTAAATGCGGGAAATGTCTGTTTTCTTTGCACAGGTAACATGTTTTTTGTCGGCATGCAGTCATAAATGTAATACATATAAGAGGTTCCAGGAAAAGGGACCGGTAACGCTAACCCAGCAGCAGCACACGTGATGGAACAGGAGGAGGGTGGCGCAGGAGGAGAAGAAGGCCACGCTTTGTGAGACACAACAACCCCGGCCTTGCATGAGGGCAAGAAGCGTGCGGATAGCATGCTTTGTACCGCCATGCAGTCATAAATGTAATAAAGATAAGTGGTTCAATAAACAGGGACCACGCGGCAACGCTAACCCAGCAGCAGCAGACGTGATGGAACAGGAGCAGGCGCAGGAGGAGAAGGCCACGCTTTGTGAGACACAACAACCCAGGCCTTGCATGAGGGCAAGAAGCGTGCGGATAGCATGCTTTGTACCGCCATGCAGTCATAAATGTAATAAAGATAAGTGGTTCAATAAACAGGGACCACGCGGCAACGCTAACCCAGCAGCAGCAGACGTGATGGAACAGGAGCAGGCGCAGGAGGAGAAGGCCACGCTTTGTGAGACACAACAACCCAGGCCTTGCATGTGGACAAAAAGCGTGCGGATATAGCAGCAATGCTTTTTGCCGCCATGCAGTCATAAATGTAATACAGATGAGAGGTTCAATAAACAGGGCCCGGAAACGCAACACCATCCCAGATGTTCATTGGTCATGTTACTTGGTTGGGGTCCTGGAGTGTTGCGTAGTCATTTCCAATCCAGGATTGATTCATTTTAATTTGAGTCAGACGGTCTGCATTTTCTGTAGAGAGGCGGATACGCCGATCTGTGACGATGCCTCCGGCAGCACTGAAACAGCGTTCCGACATAACGCTGGCTGCCGGGCAAGCCAGCACCTCTATTGCGTACATTGCCAGTTCGTGCCAGGTGTCTAGCTTCGATACCCAATAGTTGAAGGGTGCAGATGGATGGTTCGACACAGCTACGCCATCTGACATGTAGTCCTTGACCATCTTCTCCAGGCGATCGGTGTTGGAGGTGGATCTGCACGATTGCTGTTCAGTTGGCTGCGGCTGCATGGGTGTCAGAAAATTTTCCCACTCCAAGGACACTGCCGATACCATTCCCTTTTGGGTACTAGCTGCGGCTTGCGTTGTTTGCTGCCCTCCTGGTCGTCCTGGGTTTGCGGAAGTCAGTCTGTCTGCGTACAACTGGCTAGAGGAGGGGGAGGATGTCAATCTCCTCTCTAAAGTCTCCACAAGGGCCTGCTGGTATTCTTCCATTTTGACCTGTCTGACTCTTTCTTCAAGCAGTTTTGGAACATTGTGTTTGTACCGTGGATCCAGAAGGGTATAAACCCAGTAATTGGTGTTGTCCAGAATGCGCACAATGCGTGGGTCACGTTCAATGCAGTCTAGCATGAATTGAGCCATGTGTGCCAGAGTCCTACCAGAATCCTCATCATCCTCTTGTGAGCGTTGTGATAGTTGTTGTGATGCATCATAGTCGTCACCTTCCTCCTGGTCTGCTTCTGCTGACCATTCGCGTTGAATTGTGGAAGTCCAACGTGCACCGCTCTGGCCCTCGTCAGTGGTGGCATGAAATTCCTGCTCCAACTCCAGCTGTTCCTCCTCCTCTTCTTCGTCATAGCTGCTGGGGCCAGCGTTCCCTGAGGCGGATGGCCTGATGTTGGTACCATCACGCTGATCGTTTTCTCCTTCAGATTACCCCAGTTGCATCATGACAGCTGTTTCCTTGATTTTTAACATCGACCTCTTCAGTAAACACAGCAGTGGTATGGTAATGCTGACTGAAGAGTTGTCACTGCTCACAAGCAACGTGGATTGCTCAAAATTTTGGAGGACTTGGCAGAGGTCCAACATGTTGGCCCAATCGGATCCACAGAAGCTTGGCAGCTGGCCGGATGCGCCTCGGTACTGCGCCGTCATGTACTGGACCACTGCACTCTTCTGCTCGCAAAAGCGGGCTAGCATGTGCAGCGTAGAATTCCAGCGCGTAGGGACATCACACAGCAAGCGATGGTGGGGGAGATTGAAGCGCTCCTGCATCTTGGCGAGTGCCCCCGAAGCAGTACTGGAATTTCTACAATGTTTGGACACTCGACGCACCTTCAACAGCAGATCGGGCACGCCTGGGTATGTCCTCAGGAACCGCTGAACTACTAGGTTCATCACGTGCGCCAGGCAAGGGATGTGTGTCAGCTTAGCCAACCTTAAAGCGCGAATGAGATTACTCCCATTATCACACACAACCATGCCCGGTTTCAGGTCCAGCGGTGCCAGCCACAAATCCGTCTGTTCCTTTATTCCCCTCCAAATTTCCTCCCCTGTGTGCTGCTTATCCCCAAGGCAGATTAGCTTCAGCAACGCTTGCTGACGCATGCCAACAGCTGTGCTGCACTGCTTCCACGATCCTACTGCTGCTGGGTTAGCGTTTCCGGATGAGGTACAGCTTTGAGATGCGTTGGAGGAGAAGGAGTCAGAGAGGTAGGTGCTGCTGTTATCCAGTGGGAGGGACGGCGGTGCAGCTGTTTGTGGCGTGGGCAACACCCGTGCCGTAGCAGGTGAGGAATCGCTGCCAGGCTCCACAAGGTTCACCCAGTGCGCGGTAAGGGAGATGTATCGACCCTGGCCGAACGCACTCGTCCAGGTGTCAGTGGTGAGGTGAACCTTGCAGGCAACGGCATTCTTCAAGCTTCGGGTTATTTTGCTGACCACGTGCTCATGCAACTCAGGCACTGCAGAGCGTGCAAAGTGGTAGCGGCTGGGAACCACGTAACGTGGGATGGCCACTGACATCATGCCCTTGAAGCTGTTTGTCTCCACCAATCGATATGGCAGCATTTCGCAGGCCAGAAGCTTGGCTATGCTGGCTGTTACTGCCACGGCCCGGGGGTCATTTGCTGGCAATTTCCTCTTGCGCTCAAACATCTCCGACACAGACAACTGAACCGTAGCGCTGCACACGGAAGGGCTGTTGGTTGTTGTGTTTGATGAACACTGGGAGACCTCAAGAGCACTACTCCGGAAAGTGACAGTGTCAGCGTCGTCTGATGTTTGTGAATGTTGTGAACCACGCAATGGCTGGGCTACTGCTGCTGCTGAGGCGGGTCTGGTGAACCCAAGGGAGGCAGTGTTGTTTCTGGTACCCTGTCCTGACGCGTTTGCCCAAAGAGTGGGATGTTTGGATAGCATGTGACGGCTCATGCTGGTGGTGGAGAGGTTGTTAATATTTTTCCCCCTGCTCAGGCGGGTCTTGCACACCTTGCAAATCGCCATGGTAACATCCTCAGTGCAGTCTTCAAAGAAAGCCCAGACTTTGGAGCACCTGCCTCCTTGCTGGCGATTTCTGTTTGCTCCTCTTTTGCCTCTCACTTGAACTTCCACGCTTGTGGTGCCTGAAATTGCGCGCCGCCTACCTTGTGGCACAAGGCGAACTCGTGCAGCAGTGTGTTCTTCAACAGACTCATCTGTGCTGCTGCTACGACGGCGATGTTCTCGTTCACAAACAAAATCTGGGTCTCTGTCCACATTGTCCATACCCTCCTCTTCCATCTCCTCAAACTCGTCATATGTCATTGTGGGCCACCGCCGTGGAGTAGAGCTCCCCACAACAACCTCTGCGCAGCACACTCCAACGTCGTCTTCCAGATCTTGTCGGCCGACCTCCTGCAATTGCAACCCCTCCTGCCCAAATTGCTCTGGGATTTGGGTTTCCGAGTCCTCTTCGGACTCGCCTTGTATTTCAGTGCGCGGTGCATTTCCCACAGTTAACGGTTGTGAATCCAGGCACAACATTTCTGGCTGTTCCTCCATTGACCTTTGAAAGGTGGAAGTTTGTTGGGCTGGGAATAGCTCCTGCGAATACCCCATTGTGTCCTGAGGTAATTCATCGGACTGGTTATCTGGCAGTTGTGTGCGTGGTGTCGCTGCCGGTTGTGTCAGCTTTGTGCCCACTGGCTCCTTGTAACTGGCTGAGGACTCGGACCTCGTGCGTGATGTGCTGGTGCTGCTTAACCCACTGCTGGACGCTTGAGAGGTCATCCAAGTAATTATCTGGTCCTGTTCTTTTGGATTTGTGAGGGTTGTTGTCCTGGACAACATGGGCGGTATTGAGTGGGTTTTCTTGGGTGCTCCCCTGTGGCCTGTACGTGAACCGTCAGGGGAAACACCTCTTCCCTTGCCCCTCCCTCTTTCACCGGATTTCTTCCTCATTTCACTTATCCTTACAGTACACGCTGACTGGCAGCAGTACAGTGGCAGTACAGAAATGCTATACAGTACCACTATTCCCAGCAGCGACACAGAGCACAATGCTATACAGTGACGGGTGAGCGGTGTACCACTATTCCCAGCAGCGACACAGAGCACAATGCTATACAGTGACGGGTGAGCGGTGTACCACTATTCCCAGCAGCGACACAGAGCACAATGCTATACAGTGACGGGTGAGCGGTGTACCACTATTCCCAGCAGCGACACAGAGCACAATGCTATACAGTGGCGAACGAGCGGTGTACCACTATTCCCAGCAGACACAGAACAGTACACAGAATGCTATATAGTGTGGCTGAACGAGCGGTGTACCACTATTCCCAGCAGACACAGAACAGTACACAGAATGCTATATAGTGTGGCTGAACGAGCGGTGTACTACTGTTCCCAGCAGACACAGAACAGTACACAGAATGCTATATAGTGTGGCTGAACGAGCGGTGTACTACTGTTCCCAGCAGACACAGAACAGTACACAGAATGCTATATAGTGTGGCTGAACGAGCGGTGTACCACTGTTCCCAGCAGACACAGAACAGTACACAGAATGCTATATAGTGTGGCTGAACGAGCGGTGTACCACTATTCCCAGCAGACACAGAACAGTACACAGAATGCTATATAGTGTGGCTGAACGAGCGGTGTACCACTATTCCCAGCAGACACAGAACAGTACACAGAATGCTATATAGTGTGGCTGAACGAGCGGTGTACTACTGTTCCCAGCAGACACAGAACAGTACACAGAATGCTATATAGTGTGGCTGAACGAGCGGTGTACCACTGTTCCCAGCAGACACAGAACAGTACACAGAATGCTATATAGTGTGGCTGAACGAGCGGTGTACCACTATTCCCAGCAGACACAGAACAGTACACAGAATGCTATATAGTGTGGCTGAACGAGCGGTGTACCACTATTCCCAGCAGACACAGAACAGTACACAGAATGCTATATAGTGTGGCTGAACGAGCGGTGTACTACTGTTCCCAGCAGACACAGAACAGTACACAGAATGCTATATAGTGTGGCTGAACGAGCGGTGTACTACTGTTCCCAGCAGACACAGAACAGTACACAGAATGCTATATAGTGTGGCTGAACGAGCGGTGTACTACTGTTCCCAGCAGACACAGAACAGTACACAGAATGCTATATAGTGTGGCTGAACGAGCGGTGTACTACTGTTCCCAGCAGACACAGAACAGTACACAGAATGCTATATAGTGTGGCTGAACGAGCGGTGTACTACTGTTCCCAGCAGACACAGAACAGTACACAGAATGCCTTAAAGTGTGGCTGAACGAGCGGTGTACTACTGTTCCCAGCAGACACAGAACAGTACACAGAATGCTATATAGTGTGGCTGAACGAGCGGTGTACCACTGTTCCCAGCAGACACAGAACAGTACACAGAATGCTATATAGTGTGGCTGAACGAGCGGTGTACCACTGTTCCCAGCAGACACAGAACAGTACACAGAATGCTATATAGTGTGGCTGAACGAGCGGTGTACTACTGTTCCCAGCAGACACAGAACAGTACACAGAATGCTATATAGTGTGGCTGAACGAGCGGTGTACTACTGTTCCCAGCAGACACAGAACAGTACACAGAATGCTATATAGTGTGGCTGAACGAGCGGTGTACCACTGTTCCCAGCAGACACAGAACAGTACACAGAATGCTATATAGTGTGGCTGAACGAGCGGTGTACTACTGTTCCCAGCAGACACAGAACAGTACACAGAATGCTATATAGTGTGGCTGAACGAGCGGTGTACTACTGTTCCCAGCAGACACAGAACAGTACACAGAATGCTATATAGTGTGGCTGAACGAGCGGTGTACTACTGTTCCCAGCAGACACAGAACAGTACACAGAATGCTATATAGTGTGGCTGAACGAGCGGTGTACCACTGTTCCCAGCAGACACAGAACAGTACACAGAATGCTATATAGTGTGGCTGAACGAGCGGTGTACTACTGTTCCCAGCAGTGACACACAATGACTGGGGGGGACCCTGGCTAGCGTGGCTGGAGCGCGAACTACCCTGCCTGCCTACCCAAAGCTAAACCCACAGACAAATGGCGGAGATATGACGTGGTTCGGGTATTTATTTACCCGAACCACGTGACAGTTCGGCCAATCAGAGCGCGTTCGGGTCCGAACCACGTGACCCGTTCGGCCAATCACAGCGCTAGCCGAACGTTCGGGGAACGTTCGGCCATGCGCTCTTAGTTCGGCCATATGGCCGAACGGTTTGGCCGAGCACCGTCAGGTGTTCGGCCGAACTCGAACATCACCCGAACAGGGTGATGTTCTGCAGAACCCGAACAGTGGCGAACACTGTTCGCCCAACACTAATTAAGACGGCCCCCCCCAAAAAAAACAAAAGAAAACAAGGCGTCCATGGGGTTAGGTTACCACAGTTCTTGAGAGTTTTATATGCTCAAGCACCTCTATATGAATATACTTTTGCTACAAGTAAGTGACTGGACAGTGCATGTAGGGCAGAGGTGCCCACACTTTTTTAGTTTGAGCATAGTTATCCTCAGTAAGCTAAATAGAATATTGTGCTCAGATATGACAAAATTGTAATCAGCAGTAGCATGTAATTCTTCTAAATGCATGGCTCCCTACCTTGCAACATCATAATCCACTACACTGCTGTGCAAACTTTCAGGACAGCATATCACACTGAGCTCTTCCAAGTCAAAGAGAAAGAGTATGAAGCATAATCGCAGGGTTCTCAAACTTAGCACACTCGGTCACTGGGGGACTTAGATTAATATTCAGGAAAGTGGGTGGAGCCTACTACAGCTAATCAAAATGAACGCCTTGATTTTCATGGTGAATATTTAAAGTGTACCTGAGAGGAGAAGCGTCTCAAGTACCATACTTACCTGGGGCTTCCTTAACCATTTAAAAAGACTCTGTAACAAAATGTTCAGCCTTATTTCTTCTATCCTATAAGTTCCTATACCTGTTCTAATGTGGTCTGTCTTACTGCAGCCTTTCCTTGTTGCACCGTGGCTGTATTATCTCTGTTATATAATCTAATCTTTCCTCTGACGGCTTTGTCGGGCTCAGGCAAGAATGTGCTGCTCTGTTTCTGATAGGATATAAGCTATACACACCCACTCCACGCCCCCTGCAGACTTTGTGGGAGTCACAGACTGAGCTCCTGTCAGCCTATCACATGCCATGTCTTTTACTTGTAAACACTGCCTAAGACTGGCAATTACAAGCCAGGATTGCAGCAGGGAGTGGCAGAAACAGCACATAGGGGCCCAGGAGAACATAATCAATAGAATGGTATGCTTTTTATTGTAAAAATTTTAGAGTACAGATTCTCTTTAAGCTTCCTGGACGTATAAGCTACGTCCAGGAGGCCATGTGCGCTCCCGCGCCGATTGCGCACGTGCAAGCGTGCTCCCGGCCAAGGATCGTTAACCCAGGAATCAATCAATTGGGACATGGTGCCCGATGATTGATTCCTCTCCCCTGCAGAAAAAGTGACCACTTCTCTCGGAAGCCTCGCTTTTTCTGCCTCTTGTGTCCCCCTACGTCCCTTTAAGCGTCCATGTTACGCTTAGAGTGACATCATATAAATCTGATGCCTGCCATCCCACCCTTCCAAAAATACCCACATAAAATGTTTAATTAAAAAAAAACTAAAAAAATTACAATAATAAAATAAAAAAAGTACATATTTACCTAAGGGTCTAAACTTTTTAAATATCAATGTAAAGATGAAATATTTCTATTTTTTTTTTTAATTATAAGCTTGTAAATAGTGATGGATGCAAAACGGAAAAAATGCATTTTTATTTCCAAATAAAATATTGTCGCCATACATTGTGATAGGGACATAATTTAAACGGTGTAATAACCGGGACAAATGGGCAAATACAATACGTGGGTTTTAATTATGGAGGCATGTATTGTTTTAAAACTATAATGGCCGAAAACTGAGAAATAATGAATTTTTTCAGTTTTTTTCTTATTCTTCCTGTTAAAATGCATTTACAGTAAAGTGGCTCTTAGCAAAATGTACCCCCCAAAGAAAGCCTAATTGGTGGTGAAAAAACAAGATATAGATCAGTTCATTGTGATAAGTAGTGATAAAGTTATAGGCTAATGAATGGGAAGTGAACATTGCTCGGATGCTTAAAGTGAAAACGACTGAGGGCTGAAGTAGTTAAGCCCCGTTAAGGCTGCTCATCCCTCGCCATCTCCCTCAATTTTCCCTGAAAGCCTGGCCAAGTTGCACTTCATCGCACATGCGTTGCCCATCCAGGTGCGCTCCCAGCGTGCTACCCTGCTCTGCTCCCGTCCCTGGGAGCATTCTGCACCTGCGCAGTAGTGCTGCACAGACGCTGAACAGTCCCAGAGACTGGAGCGCGGGGGAGTGCACCTGGCTGAGCCATGCATGCACGATGAAGCCCATCACAATTGTGGGTGACAGGAGTCACCCAGGAAGACGGCGAGAGACGAGCAGCCTTTAGGCCCGGTTCACATTAGCGGTTTTCAGCCAAACGGACCGGATGGCCTGACTGGATCCGGACCGGATCCGGATCGGAACCGTACGGTTCTGATCCGGATCCGATCCGGATCCGGTCAGGTTGCATCAGGTGTTCATCCGGATGCGATCCGGATCCGTTTGGCAAAAGTCACGTTAAAAAAAAAAAAAATGTTGGGGTCTGGGAGGTCAGCAGAAGGGGGGCCTGTGGAATCAGGCCCTCCGCTGTTTAGCACTCACCTCCACCTCCAACATGCTGCCAACATCTCCAGCTCGTGCTGCTCCACTCCAAAATGGTTGCCCATGTGTCCCCAGCCAATATCGCCGCAACAATCCTCATAGGAAGTGGGGTAGAACATCCGGATTTTTTGCCAGTGTGTTGTGCGCTCTCCGGTTCTCATTGGTTTCCATTGGCCGGATGGTGCAGTCCGGCTCCGCCCCGGATACGGCTGCCGGAGGAGCCGGACCCAAAAATAGCGCATGTTGGAACGGACACCGGAGTCCGGATCCGGTCCGGCTCCGGTCCGGACGAAACGGACGCATGTGAACACTGGCATAGCCTTACATTGCTATGCCGTGCGTCCGTTTCGTCCGGCCAGCATGCGGTGCGGCTCCGGTGCGGCTGCGGCACGGCTATTCCGGATAGCCACCGCTAATGTGAACCGGGCCTAACAGGGCTTAAAGAGGAACTGTCGCAAAAATCTCAAAATTTAAAACACATACAAATAAGAAATACATTTCTCCCTGAGTAAAATGAGCCATAAATTACATCTCTCCTATGTTGCTGTCACTCACAGTAGGTAGTAGAAATCTGACATTACTGACAGGTTTTAGGCTAGTCCATCTCTCCATAGGGGATTCTCAGCATGGCCTTTATTCTTCTTTATAAAGACATTCCCTAAAAAAGATTTATACAAAGAAACTGGCAAGCCTCCATGCTCGCTGTACACTATTTTGGCAGTTGGACAGAGCAACTGCCATTCACTAAGTGCTTTTAAAAATAAAGAAAACCCTGAGAACCCCGCTATGAGAAGATGGTCTAGTCCAAAATCTGTCATTAATGACAGATTTCTACTTCTTCTTGTAAGTGACAGGAACATAGGATAAAAGTAATTTATGGCTCATTTTACTCTGGGAGAAATGTACTTCTTATTTGTATGTGTTTTAAATTTTAAGATTTTCGCGACAGTTCCTCTTAAAGGAAGCCCCAGGTAAGTATGGAACCTGAGACTCTTCTCATCTCAGGATCAATTTTAATTGCTGACATTCTTACACTGTTATTGGTAGAGCCCTCAAACCTGTTATAGTTTACAGCGACTGGGGTTCAAATTCAGAAAAACCGGTGGAGCCACAAACAGCCAATCACATTTGTTTGATTGAAAAACTGCTTCCATTCTCACATTTTTACGCAAAGAACAACAACAACCAAATTTTAGAATTGGAAAATTTAAACTGCAGCCATTCTTACACTGTTAATGGCAGGGTTCTTAAACTTGGCACAGTTAGTCACTGGGTGACTGGGATTAATATTCAGGAATGTGGGTGGAGCCTAAAACAAACAATCAAAATTCAGCAATTGCTTTTCAAGGGGAATATTTACATTCCGGCCATTCATACAATGTCAATGGCAGAGGCCTCAAACCTGAAACAGTAAGTAATTGGATGACTGGGGTTCAAATTCAGACATGGGGTACAGCCACAAACACCCAATCAGATGTATTTGCGTGCATGGTAAAAATTTAAACTGCTTCCATTCTCACATTATTGATAGCAAGGACACCAAAGTTTACAAACTTTGTCATTGAGTGGCTGTATGTCACGGTTAGAAAAAGTGGACGGTCCTAATAACAACCAAATACACACCTGAGCAACGCCATGTCTTCAGCTAGTCAATAATAATATAAGTCTTGCACTACCACCACTAAACAATAATAAAAGTCTTGCAATAACACCTGTAAATGATTTATAATAAATGTCTTGCAATGAATAAGAGGCATTTTTCTGATTGGTTGCTGGGCTAGTACTGAATGATTGCACAACTGGAAACGTATGAAACAAACTAAAAAAAAGCAGCTAGTTTGTCAAATAACTGTAATCTACTTATTTATGATCTTTTTTCATTATTGCATTGCTTTTTCTCAGTGGCATATCAACAAAATGCAAGTGAGCACTGGACAACTGTTTTTCTTGTAATTACTTTCCAAAAGGTATTGAGCTGTAATATCACCAACATCTCTGTCCATGCCTATATGCCTTTTGGGGGTAGCAGATAATTCCTACTGTTACATTATCTCTTATAGTGGCATTCATCTTCTTCTATAATGGGATTATACTGTAATCTGTTTTACCAGGGCATTCACTATTGCCTACTTTTGTGAATATTATCGCTGATTATCCCATATTGAAATATAACATGATTTTTACACTGCCAAAATCTAATCCACTATTACAAGTGATCTGCCTACTAATCCATTAAAATGAATACAAGTATATGACCATATTAACCCACTAACCCCATGCAGCACTCCCCATGAACCTGATTTATCATCTGCACAGAATATGATGCGGAAGGGTGCTGGCAATCAGTCCTGTAATAATTGATGAATAGAAAGCTAATCAGATACATTTATTTCAAGTGAGTGGTAAATCTGCTGAAAGAGTGTTTGATTTCTTTAGAAATGTTTACAAAAGTACTTTATGAGGAGATTCTGGAATGAAATTAGCAGAGTTAGAGACGGGGAGAGATATTTGTCTTGACTGTTTTTTTTCCTCATGCAAAGCCAAGTTGGAAACTCTAGGTGTAACAATCTTACCTTCCAGCTGCAGGTCCCGCGGCGTCTCTGGCGGAGTCCGTTCTAGTGGCGAAGTTTCCTCGCTGGCATCTTCTGGCAGTGTCCCCAGCACCCCTGCAGGGGTGAATCTGAGCATGCGCGTGCGCAGTGTGTTCAAACGGATGCGCGCGAGACCTGAGGGGCCTTATAGGCTAAGGAGGCGGGTCTGAAGTGATGTCAGAGGTGATGTCACCAGGTGACATCACCAGGCAGGAGGTGCTGCCAATTCTGGGAGTGGTTCTGGGATATTCATTTGTGTATTTAAGGCCAGGGCTCTCAGTCGTTCACTGGCCTTGATACTAATCAGTACGCTGGTTCTTGGTCTAGCTAGTGAGTTTTGAGAGCTACATTCATATATTGTGCTTCTGCACGATATATATGTACTCAAGTCAGTCAGACTAATTATTTTGTAGTTTTATATATATTGTAATATTATCATATCGTAATATTATATTGAAGTAACATCTTATTGTATACTATTCTTTGTACCGACCTTTTGCCTGCCTCTTGACCTCGCTATTGTCTTGTCCTTCTGTATCACTGCCATCTGATTTTCTCGTTCGACTCGGTCTGTCCCTGACTATTCCATTGATAATCCTTCCAATACGACTGACATCTGACTTACGTGTATGACCCTGCCTGTTTATTGACTGCGATTTTGCTTAGCTACTCTGTACCTCGATACCTCTGACTTTGTGTACGACTACGGCCTGATCCTGACTACGCCTTACTCATTTCTATTGTGTATTGCACTAGTTACGCTACCTCATCACGTATCAGCGTGATACTAGGGAAGCCTTTAACCTTCCTGGCGGTAAGCCCGAGCTGAGCTCGGGATGCCCAGGACTATTTCTCATGCCCCGCTGGGCCGATTTTCGTAATTTTTTTTCTAGTTGCGTGAACTCACCGATCGCGCCTATCAGTGCTAGGCAGCGCTGAGGGGTGGATCGGGACTCCCTCTGACGTCATGCCGTCGGTGACGTCATCACGCCCATCGCCATGGCAACGGGGGAAGCCCTAATGGAAATTCTGTTCAGAACAGGATTTCCTGAAGGGCCTGATCGCCGGAGGCGATTGGAGGGGGTGAGGGGATGCCGCTGCACAGCGGCTCTCATGTAGCTAGCACTAGGCTAGCTACATGATTTAAAAAAAAAAAATTTAAAAACTGCTGCACTGCCCCCTGGCGGTTTTAATTGACCACCAGGGAGGTTAAAGTAATCAAAACATGGCTAACTGAATCATAAACGACTTGATGCAAAAATTGTCTGTCATCTTTCATTTGGAAACCGTTTAACTACATCATGGAATGGCTTCCTGCAGATACAGTATATGGTGGTGGTAACCTGAAGATAATGATGTTGTAATTGATAGGAAGGAGCATCAGCTGATGCTACCTCTTATTATTGTTATTATTGATTTATAAAACTCCAACATATTCTGTGGTGCTGTACAAAGTAAGAAAGACAAACATAATTTGTTTTGCTTTCAAACTCAGCTACTTTGTGACCCAGATATATAGACAGATAATCGTTAAGGCCCTCCTAAGTGGGTCTCTGGTTTGCATCATAGTTAGATTTATTCTTTTGCATCTTTTAATATATATAAATATACATATGTAATGTCATTTTCATAAACAATCTGATTACATCATTAGTACATTTAATTCTACTCAATAAAGCAAAATAATCTGTCAAAATTCACACAAAAAAAGAGAAAAAAGAAAAATGAGAGCCTATCCACCCATATTCTGTGGCGCTGTACAAAGTAAAAAATCAAACATAGGGTACATAATGATACAGACAATGATACATAAAATATGGAGACTGGTACAAAATACAGAACTGCTGATTACAATGACAAATATAACATGATGGATAAAATGTATAACAGAGTGCAAGCTACAAAATGAATAACAAATTCCAAGACACAAAAGGGGGAGGGAGCCCTGCCCTTGCAAGCTTACAATCTAAAGGAATGGGGGGGGGGGGGGGGGGGGAGGTGGGACCTTGATTGTTATCACCACCTCCAGAATGGCCATACTTATGCAGTGCAATTCAGGAAGATGAACACCACTGAAAAGACTGAAAAGATTAAGCAGAGATAAATACATATCATTGTATTAATATTCTGTCATAAATTGGCCTCCATGACTGTTCCATATTATGAAGAAGATTTCCTCCCCTTTGACCTTTCAGGCCACTCTATTGGTCCTTTAACATGATGGATGGTTTCACTGTCCAACATAGAGCTCAACATAGGTGATCACTGATCATGTTTGTTGTTAGAGCAAATTGTTGAAACTGCATTCATTGGTGGTTTCTTAGTTCATAATAGATGTTTCCTAAATAATTCTCAGATGTGGACCTTCTGCTCGCTAGTCAGTTTTTCATGATTTCAGAAGTATAAAAAGTGGTCTTGTCTTCAAACTCCAACCACTGTCAGCCCCTTCAAAGACATTTATGAATGTGTGCTAACCACGGCATCGCTGTATGAATACTGTTATAAAATACAGTGAAAAACATGAGTGGGTAGTGGCAGCAGGTAATATGTGGTAAGAAGGTGGTGGCTGAGCATCTGTATTAGATCCCATAGACTGTGTCTGTATACAGCCCATAGACTGTAAATAAGAGCAAGAAGCTGACAAATGATTTTGTACTGCAGCTCTTTGTAAACCCCGAGGACCCTGCTGTCTTTTCACCTCTCTTTATAGGATCAAAACCAGCGAGACAAATAGCATTTTTTGTCCATGTTTATATGGAAGCACTGAAAGTATCTGTGCTAATAAATCAGATTAGCAGTGTCTTATAGTTCCCCTGAAATGCTTTTTTAGGAGTTGTCTTTCAGAGCTGAGGTTGCCACCTCCACTCCCCAAACACTCTTTGAATGCTTTCCAAGGCACCAAGAAATCTACTGACATTAAAAAACACACATAACCTATTTCTAAGGCACAGTCAACCTGTATCCAAAATGGACTACTCTAATTGCATATGTCTTAGCTTAATGAGTGAGAGGGCCCTTTGCAAATACAAAATAAAGCTTTTTCTCATTTATTTTCTTCCTCTTTTTTACTCCTCATACATCTTTAGCTGCTGCTTCTTTCTGGTGATGGGGGGGGGGGGGGGGGGGGGGAGGGGGGAGTCTGAAATACCTGTCCTTTTTCCAGAGAACTGGGAGCCCCATATGGGGTAGTGTATAGTATATATCAAGTAATTCAGAAAGAAAAGATAACAAATGAGTATCTACTCTTAAACCTGGTTTGCAGAACAACATTTCAGTTTGAAAGGTGGGTTGACTTTCGCCAAAAGGAGGGTTGACTTGCTTTGTTGCCGTTAGGTTGTGCTCCTGAAAATAGGATAGTAGATAGGACAAAGTAAAAACAAACCATTTCTCAAGCTGAGAAACAACCTCCAAGGAGGTTCAGAGGTCTGAAACTGATAGGGAGGTGCCTTAAAAGATGTATTAAATGATTAAAGAACAGTTTAAAAGTCAAGAAAAAAAAATGACTAACATAATAGACAAAAATAATTTGTTCAAAACACTGGGCAACGCATTTAATGGGCATCCACTACTTTCTGTTAGGGGCTCCTTTTGCTAGGCCATTAAGACCCAACCCCTGACCTGACTAATGGGGGTTGTCTGGCCCTCTAATGTATTTTACAACGCTCATAAAATTCTCAAGTAGGAGAGATTAGAGATGTTGTGCTTGATTCACTTAGACAAATAGCATACCTTATCAAAGTTAGCGCGCCCTTTCAAACTTAACATGCCTTATAAGAGTAGCATAGCGAGTGCTATGAACCCGCAGGGGTTCAGGGCAGGACGAGTGGAGCTCTCATCATTGCCAATTAGCAGGCATGAGTTCGTAGCGCTCGGGATAATGCTCCCAGCAATAAATACATTATAGTAGCCTAGCACAGAAAATACCCCCCAAACGACACAAAAACTAACAAACACCCAAATATGTAACATTAAAGTGGACCCAAACCAAACATTTTTTTTAATTAAAAATATTTAGTTGCACCACTCTGACACATACAAAGATAAATAAACACTCCTTCAAACCTATAATCATTTCAGTGCATGCTTTTCACCCTTCTCTTTTCATAAATAAGGTTATACTGGGGGCAGCCATTAGCAATTCCTCCATTGCCAGACACCATCTACTCCACCAGTTTGCCGGATTTTGTCCCGGCAATTTGAAAGGAAGGGAGGGGTTCCTCCATTAAATGTAAAGTATTTTATATTTGTCATCATGCAGTGCTATTTATTATTATAATTTAGAAAATAGATTTTATTTCTGAAATCTTGTATTTTTAATTTGGGTCCACTTTAAAAGTCTAACATGCTTCGCACATAAATTAAAAGGGCTTGTTAGGGAAAGCCGGAAAAAAGAGGCAGTGCTAACATTGTGCAGACCCTAATTGCTTCCACTACCCCTTCATGATTGCTGATGCCTATGAGAGAGGATCACTCTGATAGTTTTATTACAAATGAAAGCACTATTAAATTAATTAAAAAAAACTAAACAAGCTGCAGCAACGATCAGAGCCCACCAACAGAAAGCTCTATTAGTGGGCGCAAAAGGGTGGGGGGTTTCATTTGTGTACTCAGTTGTGTGGCTCTGCAGCGAGCTATTAAAGCTGCAGAGTACTAATGTGTAAAAAATTGCCTGGTCACTAGGGTGGTGTAAGCCTCTGGTCCTTAAAGGACCTCTGTCACGAAAATCTTAAAATGTAAGATACATGATAACATATACAAATAAGAAGTACGTTTCTTCCGGAGTTAAATGAGCCATAAATTACTTTTCTCTTATGTTGCTGTCACTTACAGTAAGTAGTAGAAATTTGACATTACTGACAGATTTTGGACTAACCCATCTTCTTATAGAGGGTTCTTGGAGTTTTCTTTAATGGCTACAATGAATGCTAATCTATGTAATTCCTGCTAGGTATGGTACAGCAGGCAAAAGCAGGCAAAGGGTGTATGACAGTGCACCTGATTGGCTGACTAGCGTCTGCTGGCCAGATAGAGGCAGGATATTGCTCTGACTGGAAGTTAGCAATTGTGTTTGTTGCAGTTGGCATTCAGTTTAGAGGTGGTGGGGTGAGTTCCCTGGAGGTGAGAGGTCCAGGGCTTGCCCGCACTTCCCTCTAGGTGTCGCATGGTGGTTTGGGGGCCCCAGTGAGTGAGAGAGACCTGGGGCCCCTGGGCTGTCATGTGGACCAGTGTTTGTGATTTTAAATTTATTTTTTGCAGCTTCTAGGATGCGGTTGACAGGTGAGTGGTTAGGGAGGGGACCGTGTGGGAGATGTGCCTACACGGGGCGTCCCTGTAAACGACGCAATTCACGATTGCGTCCAACCGAAGCCTCCCACCTGAATGCTAATCTATGTAATTCCTGCTAGGTATGGTACAGCAGGCAAAGGGTGTATGACAGTGCACCTGATTGGCTGACTAGCGTCTGCTGGCCAGATAGAGGCAGGATATTGCTCTGACTGGAAGTTAGCAATTGTGTTTGTTGCAGTTGGCATTCAGTTTAGAGGTGGTGGGGTGAGTTCCCTGGAGGTGAGAGGTCCAGGGCTTGCCCGCACTTCCCTCTAGGTGTCGCATGGTGGTTTGGGGGCCCCAGTGAGTGAGAGAGACCTGGGGCCCCTGGGCTGTCATGTGGACCAGTGTTTGTGATTTTAAATTTATTTTTTGCAGCTTCTAGGATGCGGTTGACAGGTGAGTGGTTAGGGAGGGGACCGTGTGGGAGATGTGCCTACACGGGGCGTCCCTGTAAACGACGCAATTCACGATTGCGTCCAACCGAAGCCTCCCACCTGAATGCTAATCTATGTAATTCCTGCTAGGTATGGTACAGCAGGCAAAGGGTGTATGACAGTGCACCTGATTGGCTGACTAGCGTCTGCTGGCCAGATAGAGGCAGGATATTGCTCTGACTGGAAGTTAGCAATTGTGTTTGTTGCAGTTGGCATTCAGTTTAGAGGTGGTGGGGTGAGTTCCCTGGAGGTGAGAGGTCCAGGGCTTGCCCGCACTTCCCTCTAGGTGTCGCATGGTGGTTTGGGGGCCCCAGTGAGTGAGAGAGACCTGGGGCCCCTGGGCTGTCATGTGGACCAGTGTTTGTGATTTTAAATTTATTTTTTGCAGCTTCTAGGATGCGGTTGACAGGTGAGTGGTTAGGGAGGGGACCGTGTGGGAGATGTGCCTACACGGGGCGTCCCTGTAAACGACGCAATTCACGATTGCGTCCAACCGAAGCCTCCCACCTGAATGCTAATCTATGTAATTCCTGCTAGGTATGGTACAGCAGGCAAAGAGTGTATGACAGTGCACCTGATTGGCTGACTAGCGTCTGCTGGCCAGATAGAGGCAGGATATTGCTCTGACTGGAAGTTAGCAATTGTGTTTGTTGCAGTTGGCATTCAGTTTAGAGGTGGTGGGGTGAGTTCCCTGGAGGTGAGAGGTCCAGGGCTTGCCCGCACTTCCCTCTAGGTGTCGCATGGTGGTTTGGGGGCCCCAGTGAGTGAGAGAGACCTGGGGCCCCTGGGCTGTCATGTGGACCAGTGTTTGTGATTTTAAATTTATTTTTTGCAGCTTCTAGGATGCGGTTGACAGGTGAGTGGTTAGGGAGGGGACCGTGTGGGAGATGTGCCTACACGGGGCGTCCCTGTAAACGACGCAATTCACGATTGCGTCCAACCGAAGCCTCCCACCTGAATGCTAATCTATGTAATTCCTGCTAGGTATGGTACAGCAGGCAAAGGGTGTATGACAGTGCACCTGATTGGCTGACTAGCGTCTGCTGGCCAGATAGAGGCAGGATATTGCTCTGACTGGAAGTTAGCAATTGTGTTTGTTGCAGTTGGCATTCAGTTTAGAGGTGGTGGGGTGAGTTCCCTGGAGGTGAGAGGTCCAGGGCTTGCCCGCACTTCCCTCTAGGTGTCGCATGGTGGTTTGGGGGCCCCAGTGAGTGAGAGAGACCTGGGGCCCCTGGGCTGTCATGTGGACCAGTGTTTGTGCTTTTAAATTTATTTTTTGCAGCTTCTAGGATGCGGTTGACAGGTGAGTGGTTAGGGAGGGGACCGTGTGGGAGATGTGCCTACACGGGGCGTCCCTGTAAACGACGCAATTCACGATTGCGTCCAACCGAAGCCTCCCACCTGAATGCTAATCTATGTAATTCCTGCTAGGTATGGTACAGCAGGCAAAGGGTGTATGACAGTGCACCTGATTGGCTGACTAGCGTCTGCTGGCCAGATAGAGGCAGGATATTGCTCTGACTGGAAGTTAGCAATTGTGTTTGTTGCAGTTGGCATTCAGTTTAGAGGTGGTGGGGTGAGTTCCCTGGAGGTGAGAGGTCCAGGGCTTGCCCGCACTTCCCTCTAGGTGTCACATGGTGGTTTGGGGGCCCCAGTGAGTGAGAGAGACCTGGGGCCCCTGGGCTGTCATGTGGACCAGTGTTTGGGATTTTAAATTTATTTTTTGCAGCTTCTAGGATGCGGTTGACAGGTGAGTGGTTAGGGAGGGGACCGTGTGGGAGATGTGCCTACACGGGGCGTCCCTGTAAACGACGCAATTCACGATTGCGTCCAACCGAAGCCTCCCACCTGAATGCTAATCTATGTAATTCCTGCTAGGTATGGTACAGCAGGCAAAGGGTGTATGACAGTGCACCTGATTGGCTGACTAGCGTCTGCTGGCCAGATAGAGGCAGGATATTGCTCTGACTGGAAGTTAGCAATTGTGTTTGTTGCAGTTGGCATTCAGTTTAGAGGTGGTGGGGTGAGTTCCCTGGAGGTGAGAGGTCCAGGGCTTGCCCGCACTTCCCTCTAGGTGTCGCATGGTGGTTTGGGGGCCCCAGTGAGTGAGAGAGACCTGGGGCCCCTGGGCTG
Organism: Hyperolius riggenbachi; assembly: GCF_040937935.1. NCBI lineage: Eukaryota > Metazoa > Chordata > Amphibia > Anura > Hyperoliidae > Hyperolius > Hyperolius riggenbachi. The sequence continues at coordinate 411,581,412 of NC_090649.1, read as the reverse complement.
TCATGTGGACCAGTGTTTGTGATTTTAGATTTTGGACTAACCCATCTTCTTATAGAGGGTTCTTGGAGTTTTCTTTAATGGCTACAATTAGTAGGTAATGCCTAATGATGTTGATCCAGGGGTTTTATCTGATTGCCATCTGGAGTCGGGAAGGAATTTTTCCCTTTTTTGGCTAATTGGACCATGCCTTGTAAGGGTTTTTTCGCCTTCCTCTGGATCAACAGGGATATGTGAGGGAGCAGGCTGGTGTTGTACTTTGTACTGGTTGAACTCGATGGACGTATGTCTTTTTTCAACCAAAATAACTATGTAACTATGTAAAAGCACTTAGTGAATGGCAGTTGCTTCGTCCAACTGCCAAAAAAGTGTGCAGCGAGCAGGGAGGCTGGTCAGCATCATTGTATAAATCTTTTTCAGGGAATATCTTTATAAAGAATAAAGGCCATGCTGAGAATCCCCAATGAAGAGATGGACTAACCCAAAACCTGTCGGTAATGTCAGATTTCTACTACTTACTGTATGTGACAGCAACATAGGAGAAAAGTCATTTATTGCTCATTTTACACTGGAAGAAATGAACTTCTTATTTGTATGTGTTTTAAATTTTAACCACTTTACCCCCGGCGGTACGAATTTCTCTGTCCCTTTTTCCATCTTTTAATCCCCAGGGACGGAGAAATCCGTACCTTCCGCGCTACCGCCGCTGTCCGCGCTACCGCCGCTCGTGCGCTCGCACCCGCCGCTCGTGCATGCCGCCGCCCGCTTGCCTGGAGATCAATGAACGGGAAAATCCATTGCCGTTCGTTGATGTAAGCCCCCGCAATGATCCGCTGCTTCTATTAGAAACAGCGCGATCATTATGATTCTCCCAGCCTCCTACTGCTTCCTGTAAGCGTCCTTCCGGACGCTTACAGGTCACATGTAAACAGACTCACTGTGGCCATCTTGTGGCCAAATAGTAAACTACACCCTAAAGTATTTTACACATACAAATACATTGTGTTACACAATAAATTAACTCATTACCTCCCACACTCCCCAATTTTTTTTTTGTTATTTCAAAATAAATAAATACAATAAAAAAATAAACAAAATAGTTACCTTAGGGACTGAACTTTTTAAATATTTATGTCAAGAGGATATAACACTGTTACTTTATAAACTACGGGCTTGTAATTAGGGATGGACGCAAAACTGAAAAAAAAATGCACCTTTATTTCCAAATAAAATATTGGCGCCAAACATTGTGATAGGGACATAATTTAAACGGTTTTATAACCGGGACAAATGGGCAAATACATTTCATGGGTTTTAATTACAGTAGCATGCATTATTTAAAAACTATAATGGCCGAAAACTGAAAAATAATAATTTTTCCCACATTTTTTCCTATTTTCCCATTAAAACACATTAAGAATAAAATAATTCTTGGCATAATGTCCCACCTAAAGAAAGCCTAATTGGTGGCGAAAAAAACAAGATATAGTTCATTTCATTGCGATAAGTAATAATAAAGTTATAGACCAATGAATGGATGGAGCGCTGAAAGGTGAAAATTGCTCTGGTGTTCAAGGGGTAAAACCCCTCAGTGGTGAAGTGGTTAAAGGACACACGAGGTGACATGTGACATAATGAGATAGGCATGTGTATGTACAGTGCCAAGCACACAAATAACTAGGCTGTGTTTCTTTTTTTCTTTCTCTGCCCAAAAGAGTTAAATATTAGGTATGCAAGTGACAGTTTTTGTCCAGGTCGTGACCGGGTCGGACTGGGTCAGACTATAGCATAACCCTCAATGATAAGTAATTACAGCCATAAAGCACTTTCCTGTTAGTAAATGGCTTCTGAGAGAAGGAAAGAGATTAAAAGGGCCAATAATTCATAGATTTGAGCTCTAACATACTTCAATGAAGGTGTCATTGAGCAGAGACAATGAAACAGTAAAAACCTAAAAACTAGATTTAAATTTAAAATAAAGTTGTGGGATATGCAAAAAAGTCATTTTTAGGAGAAGGCGGACAGATACAATTGTTTTTCTCATCAGATTATTTTCACCTCGGAAGTCCTTTAAGATCTTCGAGACTGTTAATCTTTAAGTGGTTAAAGAGGAACTTTAGCAAAAAGTGGAAAAAAAGAAATCAATACATTGCAAATTGAGAAGTTCAAAAATAGAGATGATTGATATTTGTCATGTAATTTGTTCACACTGTTTGATCCACCATTAGCCCACATGTAATCATGTTTACTACTGGTAGACATTAAAAAATAAACAGACAGCACCAACTTCCATTATGTATAAACACACCCCCTAACAATCCAACAGGCTAAAAGGTGTTGTTTTTTATAGATATGCATATGCACATAGGGAAATACTGATTGCTTGGCAGTTGAAAACAGCTGTTATTTCCATCAATGCAACAAGGTTCACAGGCTGGAAACTGTCAGGACCAAGATCCTGACATCATACTGTGGGAGGGGTTTTACCACAACATCAGCCAGATCCAACTGTTTATCTATTCGAGAAAAGCTCATGGGAAATGTATTATCAGCTACTGATTGGGATGAAGTTCAATCCTCCGTTACAGTTACTCTTTAGGCCTAATATTTGGAGGTTTGTAACAAATGTAGTTGCAGGCATGTTGTTTTCCTTAGAAAATACATTATATCAAAAAAAGACAAGAAACATTGGCCCTTATTTCTCTAGTTTTCTCCCAGGTGATAATTTTTCATCTTATTAAAAAAAAAAAAAAAAAACTTTTCAGCACTTAGCTATTGAAAATGTACAAAAAAGTAGGTAGAAAAGAAATAGCAAACTTATTTTGAAAATTTTCCTGCTTAGTGGGAGATATAAAGGTATTTTATTGGTAAAGTTTGAAAATATCCCCTTGGAAAAACTCAGGAGAAACATTAATAGGATATGGGCCATTGTGGTTTATTTAGCATTGTTGAAGAACTGAGGAGGAACAGTACAGAACTGACAATCCTAAATTTCAATTAATAGGGAAAAATTTACTCTGGTATGTTGATAACTCATGTACATGAAATGAATGGCCAAATTATACCACAGATTCAAACAATAATTTGTATGCAATATTATAATAACACATTTTAGCAGTGCATACAGGTAGGATTTTGTTAGAACTGATCTTATCATATGGAAAATTGAGCTGCAAGCAAGGTAGGAAGGTTGCAAATGGGGTGTTGCTGCCCAAAGCACTTGTACATTAAAGTGGTCTGAAATGCAGCATTTCCTCTTTGTTCTGTAACATTATTTACAGCAAAAAAAAATCTACTACCACAAAAAAATGTAGCAGAACAGCATTTAAACCGTTAAGCACAGCACTTTATTCTTCAGTGGAAAGCTGTGCCGAAACTGAACAGAAGCATGTGCCGAAACTGAACTGTTCTTGTAACGATCAGTGAAGCACAGAGAGGATCCGATTACCGGTGATCTGCAGTATCACTGGGAATACAGATATATACCAGATTATAAGTGATCTGCAGTATCACCGATAATCCGATATACCAGCTAACCTCTGTTCACCTGAGTAGAGTGTAGTGTTAGGTGCAACAGTAACACTTAGAGGACTAGGCCTCAGCACAGTAAGGAGTACTGCACGGATACCTTCCGAAGACCTGAACTCTCCAAGACGGGAGGAGTCAGGCTCAGAGTAGGAAGGATTGTCTGAAAAGTGAAACTCTGGCAGAAGTGTCACTAACAGAACGGGGAACCGCCTTCAATAGTAAGGTCGGTTCTCGAGGTCGGACAAGCTAGGTCGTAAACACACTGACAGATTAGGTACAGATTCTGAAGACGAAGGCGGAGTCAAGGTTCAGGCAGAGTTCGGCAACAGGGTATCAGATATATCGAGGTACAAAATCAGGAGGCAGAAGCAGAGTCTAAGGACGAGCCGGGGTTCGGCAACAGAGTATCAGAAAGGCAAGGTACAAGATCAGAGTTCAGGAGGATAGTCAGGCAGGCAAAGGATCATAACAGATAATCTATCACAATCAAACTAGTACTTTAAGCTATCAACAGAATCTAGCTAAGTGTAGGATTACAGCTCCAGCTGGTCCCGGCACACTTAAGGATCTGACTACAGGTCTGAGTGCTCCCACGTATGTGTTCGCAACGCCAGACAACCAGGAACTGAACATCCTGCAGTATATATACACATGAGGACTGCCCAGCGCCTCCCAAAGTGCTGGGCCAATGAAAGGTGAAGCCAGTGTCAGCTGACCAGCCTGGTCAGCTGACTCACCTCTGGCCGTCATATAATCCCTGCCTGAGTGTGTGCGCGCGCGTCACTCTAAACCTAGAGGGACTATGTGTCCCAGCCACACCAGCACCGCTCTGCGGTGCCTCCGCAATGGGGCCATGCTTGCTAACCGCCGCGTCCAACGCGGCGGTTTCCCCGCGCTCCGCCATGCCCTGCACGGGGACAGCCGCCTCAGACTGAGTGGAGGCGGCTGCCCCTCCGTGCTCTGCTCCGCTATGCGCGGAAAGAGCCGCCTGCCGCTGACTCATGGCGGCAGCTCTTCCGCGTTTCTTGACTGTTCTGAGCTGAGAAGCAGAGAGAGGTGTTAAATGATCACTAAATAGATCTTAATATATAAATACAGCAGCTATGCAATAAAATGCAATGGCAGCTTTCAGAGCAGATAAACTGTACTTTGGGAACTTGAAACAGACAAAATTACTTGTGCACAAAAGCAAATATGATAACTGTATGGGTAATGAAAAGTTTTTATTGACTGTTATGTCAGAGCTTTATCCCACTTTAAAGAGTGTGGCTGCTCTACATGGATATTACACATGGAAGAGGGAGCTGCCCATGAAATGGGAGGGGGCTGCTGAAAATGCAAAGATGGGTTGCTTTATACAGAGCTACATATGTAAGGAGGGCATAAGAAAGTTGACTTTGGGAAAAAAGAGCATAAATCCAGCCTTGTCTCCTGCTTTATGGGAGCCATCTCTGACAGTCTCATGTAACCTGGAAGTTGTATATGTATTCTTTTTTGATAATTCTTTAGTTTAAGTTTGTTTATAAGCTGTTAAGTTTTCTCTCAAAATTATGGTTTGGGCCCCCAGTTAGAACGAAGGATCTGATAAATCCAAGGTATTCTGAATTTATTAGAAGTTCTGTTTTTACTGTGGATGGATAACTGTGGGGACAGTTCTCACTGTGTTGAGGTTGACTTTTGCCAATGAATAGAGCTGAGTTTTCTGCCGTTATCCTTTGTAAATCAGCATTTACAGCTCTGCTCATGGAGTCTGGTGATCCCACACTTCTGCAGGAATGGCTGTGCAGACACGTGTGTTGCTGCTCTTTAGTGATGACAAACAGCTCAATTGGCTTTCCCTTCTCTTCTAAATGTGGTGACTAGAGCAAGATATGAGTTTAAGAGTCTCCTCAGGAGAACGTGCCACGATAATGGGTGCTAAAGAAAGATAGTTATCAAGACAAGTGTTGAAAGCTGTACATCATTTCATTGGAAGTGTAGACATTTCTGAGGTAATTATGATTGGTGGAGGTTTTGCTCAAAGAAACAAAGTTTGTAAAGTGTGCAGCACACTTAACTTTTGTATGGGCTTATGCTTTATTATTATTCATAGTAAAGGATACAAATATCGGGAAGATATACTATTTGTTTACATATCTTGTACACCACAGTGTAATGATAGCAGGACATCTCAAATAACCTATATTTCTTGTGGTAAAGCCATAAATATGGTAGCAGGAAATTAGAGCCCCTGCTAGTGGCGCTGCTGCCCGCTATTTGTAGATGTGTTCTGCCGTGTTCTTGCATTGCGGGTGGCCCTGGTACCCCCTATTTATCCGGCGCTGTGGGAGGACAGATTTCACAATATAGCTGATCTTTTTAATGGCGCCTATGGCAGCGCACCAAAATGTTAGGTTTTCTGGGCTTTTGTTTTTGCAGGTCAGTTAAGGTTAGCGGTGGGGGATGATGGTTAAGGTTTGGTGTGTGTGTGTGTGTGTGTAGTGTGTGTGTGTGTGTAGTGTGTGTGTGTGTAGTGTGTGTGTGTGTAGTGTGTGTGTAGTGTGTGTGTGTGTAGTGTGTGTGTGTGTGTGTGTGTGTGTGTATGTAGTGTGTGTGTAGTGTGTGTGTGTGTGTGTAGTGTGTGTGTGTGTGTGTGTGTGCGTGTGTATGTAGTGTGCGTGTAGTGTGTGTGTGTGTGTATGTGTGTGTGTGTAGTGTGTGTGTGTGTGTGTGTGTGTGTGTGTGTGTGTGTGTGTAGTGTGTGTGTGTAGTGTGTGTGTGTGTGTGTAGTGTGTGTGTGTGTGTGTGTGTAGTGTGTGTGTGTGTGTGTGTAGTGTGTGTGTGTGTAGTGTGTGTGTGTGTAGTGTGTGTGTGTAGTGTGTGTAGTGTGTGTGTGTGTGTGTGTGTGTGTGTGTGTGTGTGTGTGTGTGTGTGTGTGTGTGTGTGTGTGTGTGTGTGTGTGTGTGGTGTGTGTGTGTAGTGTGTGTGTGTGTGTGTGTGTGTGTGTGGTGTGTGTGTGTGCGTGTGCGTGTGTGTGTAGTGTGTAGTGTAGTGTAGTGTGTGTGTGTGTGTGGTGTGTGTGTGTGTGTGTGCGTGCGTGCGTGCGTGTGTGTGTGTGTGTGGCGGGGGGCAGATAACAGATAAGGACTAACAAAAGGTAGCACTGTAAAATAGTAGAATATTGGTAAAATACCAATATGCTACTATAGACTATTCTCACTCACCCAAATTTCATGGCGATCTATTTCATGCTCACATTATTATGTTATGAGTAAAACAGAAGGTATTTGTGATAATTCAGCTTTAATTAAACAACTGTGGTTTCCCACAATGCATCACTACTGAATATTCAAATTATCTCTTTATGCCCCTGATGCCAGGCTTACATCCAGAATCGCCAGTGTATAGCTTTTCTGTCTCTTTTAGTCCCCTATACTTTTGTAGTGGTTCTGGGTCACCCTGAGCTGTTTGGGTGTTCTGTAGTACTGGTCCAATCCCAATCCCATAGAGCCATATCAATCCCTGCCATGCACTGATGAAGATCAAAAGTCCGAAACAGGCTGTCTGCATGTTGGGTTGAATGTATTCATGTAGATTAGGAGACCAGAAAAAAATAGATCTTTACTGGTGCGCCACTACACCAGTTGTTCACCAGTATAAATACAAGGATAAGTACATAGTCATTTGAAGAGACCAGAAAATTTTTCATAATGGTGAGCTTCAATTTTTTATATATCCAAAAAGTGCAAAAATTGATTCACACATCTTCAAAGGAGATTCATCTTTAGGCACAACATCCCATAAAAAGGTGCAAAATCAAAATTGGTAAGATCAATTGATTAGAAAGACCTCTTTCTTTCTAAACAATCGATCTTACCAATTTTGATGTTGCACCTTTTTATGGGATGTTGTGTCTAATCATAAAACTCATTTGAAGATGTGTGAATCAATTTTTTAATTTATTAAAAATTCAAGCTCATCTTTATGAAAAATGTTCTGGTCCCTTCAAATTATTTATTATGTACGTATCCTTGTATTTATACTGCATGTTGGGTTGATGTGGCTCTGTAAAATTTTAAGCTATAGGCTTGCTATAGACCAGCAGTTCTGGATCTAAAAAAAAAAAAAAAAAACATTTATATCGCGCTTTTCTCCTGGCGGACTCAAAGCGCCAGAGCTGCAGCCACTGGAGCGCGCTCTGTAGGCAGTAGCCGTGTTATGGAAACTTGCCTAAGGTCTCCTACTGAATAGGTGCAGGCTTACTGAACAGGCAGAGCCGAGATTCGAACCTTGGTCTCCTGTGTCAGAGGCAGAGCCCTTAACCATTACACCATCCAGGGCACAGAGCTGTGCTCATAGATCTGCTCCATCCTCTGTACACACACTGCTGCTCCATTCAAAATCAACTGTAGAAAGGAGGCAGTGCTGCGGACTGCAGGATACCTGCAGATTTGAACCTGCAGGTGGCTTTAGGAGTATAAAGAGATCATTTTCATATTCAATAGTGATGCATTGTGGGACAGGGGCAAACCCAGGATTTTCAAGGGGGGGATTCCTGAAAGGTCTCCCTCAGCCACACACAATACAGTATAATAATATGGTAGGACATCATGTTGGGTACACATAGTGCAATTTCCCGTCCGACTGACAATTATTTCTTAAAGAGAACCCGAGGTGGGTTTGAAGAATATTATCTGCATACAGAGGCTGGATCTGCCTATACAGCCCAGCCTCTGTTGCTATCCCATACCCCCCTAAGGTCCCCCTGCACTCTGCAATCCCTCATAAATCACAGCCACGCTGCTGAAAAACAGCTTGTCAGAGCTGGCTGTGTTTATCTCTATAGTGTCAGTCTGCTGCTCTCCCTGCCTCCTGCAGAACTCCAGTCCCCGCATGCATCCCTTCCCTCCCTGCTGATTGGAGAGAAGGGACGGGGGCAGGGACCGGAGCTCTGCAGGAGGCGGGGGAGCAGCTGAGACTGACGCTACAGATGTAAACACAGCCTCACAGCACGGCTGTGATTTATGAGGGTTTGCAGAGTGCAGGGGGACCTTAGTGGGGTTTGGGATAGAGGCTGGGCTGTATAGTCAGATCCAGCCTCTGTATGCAGATAACATTCTTTAAACACACCTTGGGTTCTCTTTAAATGTCCGATCTGCTCCTGATAGACAACAGGATCGATCAGAAGCAGTTTGGATACAGATAATAATGAGGACAGCAGACATTGCTATTGAAGGGGAAAGGGAAGCATTCACACAGCAGGGCACAGAGCTGTGCTCATAGAGCTGCTCCATCCTCTGTACACACACTGCTGCTCCATTCAAAATCAACTGTAGAAAGGAGGCAGTGCTGCGGACCGCAGGATACCTGCAGATTTTAACCTGCAGGTGTCTCAACTTGTTCCTGTCCCCAGACACTGCACCGGCCCTGTTCTGAGGGGGGATTCTGGCCAGTTGTAATACCCTCTGTGTTTGCCTATGTGGGAAACCACAGTTCCTCACTTGAAGCTGAATTATCGCAAATATCTCCTGTTTTAACCACTTTGTCCTCCTTGACGTATAAAAACGTCAAGGAGGACAGGCGCGCTCCCGCGCGCTCCCGCGGCCGATCGCGCGCGTGCACGCGCACTCCCGGCCGCGGAGTCGGTAGCCACGGAATCAATGTATCGGGCTGGGGAGCCCGATCATTGATTCCTCTCCCCCGCTGAAAAAGCGACAGCTTCTCTCGGAAGCTTCGCTCTTTCTGAAGCTGTGTCCCTCTAAGCGTACATTGTACGCTTAGAGTGACGTCATGTAAAAAAAATCGAGATTGCCATCTTGTGGCCAAAAAGTAAAACTACAAGCAAATACCCAAAAACATTACACAACACCAATATTTCCCCAAATAAAACACTTTTATATCCCACCCTCCCAAAAATGCCCACATAAAATGTTTAATAAAAAAAAACAAAAAAAAAACATTACTATAAAAAAAAAAAAAAACATAAATATTTACCTAAGGGTCTAAACTTTTTAAATATCTATGTAAAGATGAAATATTTCTCTTTATTTTTTTTTTATAAGCTTGTAAATAGTGATGTATGCAAAACGGAAAAAATGCTCTTTTATTTCCAAATAAAATATTGTCGCGATACATTGTGATAGGGACATAATTTAAATGGTGAAATAACCGTGACAAATGGGCAATAACAATACGTGGGTTTTAATTATGGAGGCATGTATTATTTTAAAACTATAATGGCCAAAAACTGACAAATAATGAATTTTTTCATTTTTTTTCTTATTCTTCCTGTTAAAATGCATTTACAGTAAATTGGCTCTTAGCAAAATGTACCCCCCAAAGAAAGCCTAATTGGTGGCGGAAAAAACAAGATATAGATCAGTTCATTGTGATTAGTAGTGATAAAGTTATAGGCTAATGAATGGGAGGTGAACATTGCTCGGATGCATAAGCTGAAAACGACTGAGATGTTAAGTGGTTAAGAGAGAAAACTACACTGAGTGTTGCTTTTTAAACAGGAGGGTTTTTCGGTCTCTTTTAGTTCCCTACACTTTCCTAGTGGTTCTGGGTCACTCTGAGCTGCTTGAGTATTCTGATTAATGTGGATTGTGTACACAACACAACTGACATGTTGGTAAATCTATGTGTGTTGTCCACGCTGCAGACTGACAGGTAAGCAAACAGGTTTCTCTTTTTTCAGACAAGCTTTAACAGGGTCTGTTTTAGCTTTTGGCCTGCCCTCTTTTTCTTGGTATGTTCCCCTTCCCCCCTTCCTCTTGTCATCATGTTGCTGTGTAGGGGAGAAGAGTGTGTAATTAGGTGTAATTTTGTTATTGTCACTCATATAGGTGGGGCTAGTTGACTCTAAATGGACAGGAGCAGCTGATTGACATGGACAGTAAATTCCAGGCAGTCTAAGGAATGATGAAACTCACAAATACAATGTTGTTCCTCTTCTGAGGCAGAGTGCATAAACTCGCTTATGATTAGAACAAAGCTCAGGCGACATGTAAAATAACCACAGGTTACCTCCCAGTCACAAACAGGGCGTAGTGTAGATTTCAACTACGTGGTTAAAGTGGATCTAAACTCAGAATTTCTTCTCTGCTCTTAAAGGATAACTGAAGCAAAAAGGTATATGGAGGCTGTCATATTTATTTACTTTTAATCAATGCCAGCTGCCTGGCTGTCCTGCTGATCCTCTGCCTCCAATAGTTTTAGCCATAGACCTTGAACAAGCATATGCAGATAAGGTGTTTCTGACATTATTGTCGGATCTGACAAGATTAGCTGCATGCAGGCTTCTGGAGTTATTCAGACAATGCTGATAGTAGCAAAAAAAGTTTCTGTACCGTGTTATTCAGACAATACTGTAACTATAGCCGGCCTTTGATATGAGCGACCGGAGCGGTCGCTCAGGGCGCCGGCTTCCAAGGGGGCGCCTATAGCTGGTTGCCTATACTGAGGGCGCCTACACCTTATTTCTCATACTGAGGGCACCTATAGCTGGCTACCTTTACTGAGGGCACCAACACCTGGCTACCTACACTGGAGGCACCTACGCCTGGCTACCTATGGGGGGATGGAGACCTTCAACTGACTTCCTATACTGGGGGCACCTATGCTTGGCAACCTATATTGAGGGCACCTACACATGAGATCCTAAACTGGGAGCACCTATACCTGGCTACCTACCTATACTGAGTCTGAGGGCGTTTGGGGGGGCGCAATGCGTGGTGCAAATTGTCAGTGCTGTGCTATCATTCTAAATGGGGGGAGGTGGCTAACTGTACCACTGATTGTTTTTATTAATATTCCTGAAAGGTTCCAGCCTTGATTTTTAAATGTATTCAGGATAATGCACTCTTTCCATCCATTCGTGGTTATTAATAGTATTTTTTCTATTATACCGATGTGACGTGTCACAGAGATCTGAGCATTTGGCGTGATGTGTCACAACGTCAAAAAGGTTGGGAACCACCGTTCTAGGAGATATCTCAGGAAAAAAGGGGAATTGCATATGGGCCTGTGTGTGTATACGTGCGTGCGTGTGTGTATATGCACATGGGAAGAGGATGAAGGGGGGGGGCACAAAAATCAGGTTTCACTCAGTGCGCTGTGAAACCTAAGGCCAGCCCTGATGTAACCAAATAGACCAGCAGGGCTGCCAGGTAGCTATTGTTTAAAAGGAAATAAATAGAGCAGCCTCCATATTCTTCTCACTTCAGTTGTCCTTCAAAGATTAGCTACAGCATTATAACCTTTATGAACAAAAAAAAATCCTCATTACAGTCAATGGAAATCTTAAACAATCATAGAACATGGTTTCACTTGACAGTAAGGAGGACTTCACTGTTGAAAGAAAAACACAGTTGAACACTGTTAAAAGAAAAACATAAAGCCCCACTGGATTTGCTGAAATGCATGTTAAGCGGCCACAGTGTTTCTCTGAGATAGTCCTCTGGACAGATGATATACAACTCAAGCTATTTCCCAAGTCACATCAGCTCCATGTCCACAGAAAAGAAAAATGACGTTTTAGAGAAAAGAACACCATGCCTACTGTGAAGCGTGGACAAGTCTTGTTTAGGTTTTGGCACAACACAGCTAAACTGAAAAGGGGAGTGGCCTGAGCTCTCCCCAATTATCTCCTTCTGTATTGTTTGTCTGTTTACACTGTTCTGCTTGTTGAGCTATATTGTGTGAACACACCCTGAGGGCCCTGTCACACTGGCACTGCTACCGTAGCCTAATGAAACCCTATGGGAAAGTTCATACTTCCCACGTTGCGGTACTCTGCACTCGAAGTGCCTAATCTAATGTTAGCGCAGAACTACGTTACCGTGCGGGACCCACAGGGATCTGCGTCGGCCCGAAAGTCATGTTAGTCAATGGTGATGTGTTTTGTGTTTTTTTTTAAGTTGGCGTCGTGGCATGCATTCACAGAACCGTATTTTTACAATACTCTTCCACATACCCAAAGCAGGAAGTGATTGCAAGCGTGCATCACTTCCTGCTTGGCTGGTGGCCAGACAGGGAACAACATGTACTAACGCGGTGTACCATGGAGGCCTGTTTTTGGCGGTGCGATGCCGCAGAAGCCACGTACCACATCTCTAACGCTGGTTTGCAGTGTGAAACCAGCTTTAGGATTCAGGGAATGAGAAAAGGGAAATGTTTACACAAAAAATTACCTCTCAGAGGGGAATGAAGAAATGTATCCCTGTCACTTGTTTCAGAGGCTAGAGAAGGGAGAATGCAGGTCAGGCCAGGAGGACACACTCGTACAGTCATCTGTGCCTCAAAATGTCTGGACATATTTAAAACATGTCCGATAATAAGATATCGTATTTCAGCCTGGCTACATGAAAAACAGTGTTTCTGTGGCTGGAAAATATACTTTCAGTGAAAGGAAAAAGAGGGAAAAGTGTAGTATACAGGATAATCTCATTATTGTAAACGCTGATATAGCAAAACTTTGGGTGTTGTAAACGAAATGTCCAGGTCCTGGCCAAGCCCCGTTAGAAGTATATGGGAGTAATGCATGGTATAGTAAACCTGGATATAATAGAACTTGTGTTATAGTAAACCTATTTTTTGGCTTCTACAGTATTCTGTGTCTGGCTATAGTGGGAAATGGGCAGGCACATGCATCATACCTCAGTCGGAGAGTGAACCGCTTGTAGGGTAATCACTATCTATACACTACCGTGTGGATTACCACAAAAGCACGAGCCAGTGAGACCTTTGCTTCCTGTGTGAACTGCTGCCTGATTACTGAGGGCATTGCCTGTCATCTGTGACTTGGCTGCAATACTAAAGTATAATACGGGCTGCACAGAAATGTGAACAGTACTATATCTGCATTAACCTATGCTTCCTGTGCAAGCTGTTGCACAATTATTGCATGCAAATCCCTGCATATTGAGCACTGTGCATTTTGATCTAGCTTAGACACTGTCTGTGCTCCCTTGCTGAAGCATTGAAAAGATACAATGACTCCCAATTATTGACTTAATTAAGATACAGTACCATAGTATACTTTATGTGCTTGAGTATGACAATTGCTGATATAGTAAATTTCTGATATAGTAAACTACACTGCCCGGTCCCTTGGATTTTTTTTATAAAGGGATTCCACTGTATAAAGCAATGAAACGGTTTTCTGCATATTGTAGATCATCCAGGGCAAATAAGGGGGAGTAGTGGGCCCAGGGGCTTATTACTTCATGGCCCCAGGAGGACTGCACCCTCTATACTAATGTGAGCAAGCTCTAAATCTGTACTGTGTGCTCAAGTAACATGGCTATTCCTATTCTCTCAGCCAGCACATGCTATGTAATTTTTAAATGTAAAAAAAAAAATCCCTTAACACCTTTTTTTGTGATGTAAAATCTGAAGGTGCATGACCTTCCCAGAAATACTCAAGGATTCCTTCACAGCGTTGGCTAGTTTGGGCAATGTCCCGCCCCCAGGCTCTGCAGACATTTATAGAGTGCTTTGTCATGGAGTCAGGAAAATGTGAGAGAAGAAGTAAGCCCAGCAGTCACATGATCACAAATATGAATACATTTTTATATTATTAACAATGGGAGCAGCTTTAAAATGAATAGATATTCAAATACACTGTTTTGTAATAAGAAATGCATGTTTAATATTGCTAAATACAGATTGTGGATGGCTCCTAAACATTTTCGATTACCTCATAACTTCAGGCCTAATTTAACTTTGGTAAAGTAGTGTATTTGGAAACTTCTTTAGGGTTAAAGGAAACCTTATAAGACGTTTCTGCAATCAAGCTTTGTGGCCCAATTTCTTCAGTAATAACTGAGAGGAAGGCATTTTGTGTGTTGCGGTTGGGAATACTTATGTGTAGACTCAGACTCTCCACATGGCCTTCAGGCAAAAGCACTCTGTGTGATGTTGCTCACCAGCATGCCTGTGCTGAAGAGACAGAGTGACAGGACACAAGTAGTTATCAGAGGAAACCTGTGCTCCTTTCTGGTTCAATCATTTCATTAGCCACACCCCAAGTGTAAATTGTACACTGTCAGTCAGGGAAACAGTATTCTGAAAAACAAGCCTGCCTGTAATAACCCCATTCCTTTTATGTCTCACTGGCCTTCGGCAGGGTTGATAAAATGCATCCGTGGTGTGTCTCCAGAAAATGTGGTTCATTTAGCATGAGCTGAATTGTACAAGTTCCTGACAAGTTCTTTATTCTCTGTGCTGTTGTTACTGAGTGGGAGAGAAGGAGTACACAGACATAGCAATGTAAAATATTGCTGTATGCTTGTACACGGCTTCCAGTGTCTGCTTCAGGTTCTGTGGTTAAGAACATAGTTGGTGAACAAGCATCTGACAACTTCCTAAGCTCCTGTGTAGGTCATTTCAAATGTGCGTGTGTCACTGTAATGTGAATTACACAAAACCTGCAAACAAGGCACCTATTTGTCACCCAGGCACTTTTATTTATTGTAGGTCCAGTTTCAGAGCATATAAAAATAACTTAGACAGCTCTTATGTGTAAAAGATAACATTTCATGAATAAATACTTAACTACAGAATTATGGTCAAACGTCCAGATGTCTTTCAGCTCGATCAGATAAGTTCACACATATTCCTGAGGGGCCCCATATGCCCTGATAGGCATCTCAGGTACGGGGACCCGGGCAATGCTGCTGGCAACAGCAATCCCGTCACGAGGCCAAAGATAATAGGGTGTTGGCCCCTTTTATACCCATTTTAGACAAAGACATAGTCTGTGAGGATCCGCTCGGCTGCCTGCGCAGGCAGGCAGCTTTTTAACCACTGTTCAGGTCTGCATTCTGCAGGTCTCTGGAAGAGAGACCTTTTGTCAGTTTTGCAGCTTGCTGCTGAGGAATTTGCATACGTTTGTCATGCAGATTGCCTAGCCACATCCTTTGTAGGCTTGTACTATAAATACCATGTGATATCACAGACCTGGGCTGGTCATAAGGGTTAGTCCTGTGAAACACTCCTGGAGTGTCAGCCTTGCTCATTGTTTAAAGATTAGCTTAGAGTAATTCCTGGGACTGCACTAGGCAGATTCCCTAGTGCAGTTAGGATTGCATATCTGTTTAGTTTGTCTGTTGCGATTGTTCTGTCCCAGCGGTGGTCGACAGGAAGTCGTTCTGATCTTTGTTCTTGGAGTATAGCTGGAGCAGCGGTTGCTACCAGCTATCTCATCTAATCTGTCTTACCTGGATCGCACTCGCCTTGCGCTAGTGTTGTGGATCCGTCTCTCTCACTTATTTCTGTTTTCGTGTATCTGTCTTGTCTGCTACGAACGCTTGCTGGAGGCTCGGTGAGGTAACCGTTAAGCAAGCGCTCGCGTCCTCTGTTTTATCTTTGTCTGTCGGTGGTTAGTTAGGCGTGCTTGTCTCTGTTGTGCTTAACACGCGGAGACCGCGCATAAACGCGTGCACTGTTGCGAATGAGTGCGGTGTTCGCGTTTAGTTAGCGTTTGTTATTTTCCTTATCTTCTCATTGTATATTTGCTGTGCCTTTGCTACTCTCGTGCTCTGCCTTGCTGTAGCCTTGTGTCACCTCTGGCAATCGCCTCTCTCGCGATTGCGTTCCTACTTCATATCTGCTGTTGTGTATGCATCATCGCGGGTTGGCGACTAGTTTGGTGCACACACATACAATCTGTCCCTTTGCTCAATCTCATTCGCAATCGCTTCTCAGGCGATTGCGTTCTCACTCAGTTTCCTTTGTTGTGTGTCCGCCGTCGCAGGTTGGCGGCTAGATTGGTGGACATACATACATTCCTCATCTGTGCTTATTCGGTCTTGTGTCGCTGTTAGCAAACCGCCATTTCCGGTGATTGCCTTCTCACTTTATCTTCCTGGTTGTGTGTTCATCGTCGCAGGGTGGCGACTAGTTTGGTGAACACACATACCCTCTGTCGCTTTGATCTCTCTCTTTCCGGGCTATCTTGCCCTGCGTTTCTTCCCTTCGTGCAATTCCTGTCTGGCGTGTGTGGCAGGGCAGTGGAGCTGTTCCTCCGCACTCCACAGCTCCACCTGCCGACAGGAATTTCCCTCTACAGATGCATTGCACCTTTTGCTGGGTTCCCTCAAATTATACGCTTGTGGAGGATTTCCGCAGTGTCAGCGCACGTTTTGTGCGCTGATCACGGAGAGAATTCCACAATCGTTACATAGTCCAAATCAATCCTAAGTAGTCTTCACTTCAGGCCATAGCCTTATAAGGTTATGGTCATCTGCTCAGCAAGGTATATTACATATACTTAATAAAGGAATGTTCCATAAAAGGAAATGCTCAGTAGTCAAGGAAATGGCCGAAGTAAAGGAATGTTAACTCTTCCCATACTGGCAATGGGCACTATACTATATATAGGTAATAACATGTATATACAATATCACTGGTAGTTGGATGAGACATGATTATATCATTGATTAAAAGTACATCATCCTACAGTCACCATACTGTAGATCTCCAGAGCAACGAGTTGGTTGTAATATGTGATAATTATGACATTTATGCCACTATTTGCATTTTGGATGGTGCAGTTATGTTTATGCTTATGCTAGTTTTAAAGTCCCACTCCAGGCACCTATGTTTTCTTATTTCTGTGAAGACAAGACAAATAACATTTATATTGTACTTTTCTCCTGGCGGACTTAAAGCACTTGACCTGCAGCCACATTCAGTAAGCAGTAGCAGTGTAAGGGTGTCTAGCACAAGGACTCCTTACTGAACAGGTGCTGGTTTACTGAACAGGAAGAGCTGAGATTCAAACCCAGATCTCCTTTGTCAGAGGCAGAGCCAGCCACTGATATATGCTGCCCTAAGTGGAGCAGATTCTGTATATCTTTGTAGAAGCTACGCTGATGTCGTACCTGATCAAGCACTCAGATACTGGACACTTTCTAACCACACACTTTCACTACTGTAGACTATGAACTTTTCATAGATATCAGTCTGCACACCTCCCCATTGCAGTCTTAATGGCGGGTTGATGCCATCCAAGCAATAACAACACCCCACCATAAAGGACACTTGACCCAAGGCAAGAATACCTAAGATCACCACAGAAGTATGTTCATGTTGGATCCGCATACCTCTGTGCGCTCTCCGTTCCTCTCCTCGTTCCTTTCGGAAAAAACCTTTCAGCCAAAGTCAAACTTTAATACATTAAGAGGCAGGCTTACCGGTATGTTCCCTCCTATCACTCCCTTATTCCCTTATCTTCCCCGCAAATGAAGGGGAGTACCTGGGGCTGGAAAGCAGTGGGAATGGGAAGGTGATAGGTGGGAACATTTGGGTTAGCCTGCCTCTTCCTGTCCGAAAACTTGACTTTAGCCAATAGTCAGATTTTTCAAGGAGTGATCATGGGGACTGGGGGGAAGGAGAAGAGAAATGAATAATGGACAGAGGTATATGGATACTTATAAACATACCTATGTTCTTACCTTAGATACCTTTGAAGTGGGTCAGGTATCCTCTAAGCAGCTTGCAACTAACTCTCTAGCTCAGCTGTTTCAAGTACTGTGTATAAATCTCACTGAATATCTGTAAGGATATCTGAAAGGATGATGAAACCTGTTCCAGGAGTCCCCAAACCTTTCCTTACGTACCACAAACTGTGCATGTTTTGTGGAAATCCACTCATGTAGTTAATCAGCTCTACTGAGACACTAAATACCTCATCTGTGAATGTTTGTGGTTTTCTGCAATACAAGTACTGTTGGTGGTACTTGAGGACAGGGTTGGGAAGCCCTGACCTGTAGGACACAGAGGAGGCCACATTATTTTATTCTACATAAACATTCTGTGTAGCCTCCCTGGCGGTATGGACGAGCTGAGTTCGTCCAGCAAAAACTTGCAAAAAACGTTAATAACGAGCTGAGCTCGTCCATGCCGACAGGGAGATTTCCTGTTTCTCTGCCCTGCCGGCTGCATTTTTTTCTCATCAGAGGGATTCCCCAGGATGGCTGGATGCCTGACTGCACGCTGTGGGTAACGATCTGTGCTACCCACAGCGTGCAGAACAAGCATCCAGCCACACTAGGGAATCCCTGGGCAGCCAGCGGGGCAGGGAATGTGCGGGGTTCCCCCCTGTATGCGGAGGCTATGTGGGCGGGGGGATCCCCCTCTGTGCGGGTGGGGGGATCCCTCTTCTATGGTGGCTGTTGTGAGCGGGGATCCCCCTCTGTGCGGGTGGGGGGATCCCCCTTCTATGGTGGCTGTTGCGGGTGGCCTATTCCCCCCTCCCTCCCGATCTCCCCCCTCCCGATCTCCTCCCCCCCCCCTCTAAGCCCGTGGAGTAAATAGTTGTACTCACCAGAGGGCTTTCTCCAGCGACGCAGCAGCACTTCTTCCTCCATCTCCAAAGTCCCGGTCTCTGTACAGTTACATTATGAGGCTTGGTGACGTCACCAAGCCTCGTAATGTAACTATACAGAGAACGAGACTTCGGAGATGGAGGAGGAAGTGCTGCTGCCATCGCTGGAGAAAGCCCTCTGGTGAGTACAACTATTTACTCCACGGGCTTAGAGGGAGGGGGGGCGGAGGAGATCGGGAGGGGGGAGATCGGGAGGGAGGGGGAAATAGGCCACCCGCAACAGCCACCATAGAAGGGGGATCCCCCCACCCGCACAGAGGGGGATCCCCGCTCACAACAGCCACCATAGAAGGGGGATCCCCCCACCCGCACAGAGGGGGATCCCCGCCCGCAACAGCCACCATAGAAGGGGGATCCCCCCACCCGCACAGAGGGGGATCCCCGCTCACAACAGCCACCATAGAAGGGGGATCCCCCCACCCGCACAGAGGGGGATCCCCCCGCCCACATAGCCTCCGCATACAGGGGGGAACCCCGCACAATCCGCTGGCTGCCCAGGGATTCCCTAGGGTGTGCTTGTTCTGCACGCTGTGGGTAGCACAGATAGCTACCCACAGCGTGCTAGGAGGGGGGGGGACCGGGAGGGGGACATCTGGCTACCTATAAATCTGGCTAAACACCTGGCTCACTATATACCTGGCTAAACACCTGGCTCACTATATACCTGGCTAAACACCTGGCTCACTAAACACCTGGCTCGCTATACATCTGGCTAACTATACCTGGCTGCACATCTGGCTAACTATACCTGGCTGCACATCTGGCTAACTATACATCTGGCTAACTATACATCTGGCTAACTATACCTGGCTGCACATCTGGCTAACTATACATCTGGGTCTTATACTCACCATTGGCATGCTGATCCCTCGTCGCGTACCTCTGATAGCTTCCCCGGTGTCTTCTTCCATGTCCCTTGGCGGATTTTGCTTCTCCCTCAGCGATCACATGTCCCCCGTTGATCGGCGTATATGACACCAGGGTCACACAGCGTCATCAACATCTTGCAGAAAAAACTTTTTTTTTTTTAAATTGAATTCAATACAATAACCTGTATTGAATTCAATATAAAAAAAAAAATTGGTTGCAAAAAAAAAAAAATGGTTGCAAATTATTGGAAATTAATTGAAACACTTTTTACACGGAAATCCTGGGGAAACTGAACGCCAGGGTGGTTAAAGACCCATACCCACTACGCGATTAACCTATTTTGGTTCCTGGACTTAGAATCTACGTCCAGGAACCATGCGCGCTACCGCGCGCTCTCGCGGCCGATCGCGCACGTGCACGCGCACTCCCGGCCGCGGTATTCGGTAGCCACGGAATCAATGTATCGGGCTATGGTGCCCGATCACTGATTCCTCTCCCCCGCTGAAAAAGCGACAGCTTCTCTCGGAAGCTGTGCTTTTTCTGGGTGTCACCTCCTCCATGCGTCGCTCTAAGCATGTGTTACGCTTAGAGTGACGTCATGTAAACAAACTCATGGCCGCCATCTTGTGGCCAAAAAGTAATACTACAACTGAAAGTGAAAAAAAAATAAAAATTAACACACATTTACATTATAAATCTATTGTTTACCTCCCACCCTCCCAAAACTACCCAAATAAAATGTTTACTATAAAAAAAAAACATTACAATAAAAAAAAAACCTGTAAATATTTACCTAAGGGTCTAAACTTTTTAAATATCAATGTAAAGATGAAATATTTCTATATTTTTTTTATTTTAAACTTGTAAATGGTGATAGATGCAAAATGGAAAAAATGCACCTTTTTTTCCAAATAAAATATTGTCGCCATACATTGTGATAGGGACATAATTTTAACAGTGTAATAACCGGGACATATGGGCAAATACAATACGTGAGTTTTAATTATGGAGGCATGTATTATTTTAAAACTATAATGGCTGATAACTGAGAAATAATGAATGTTTCCGTTTTTTTCTTATTCTTCCTGTTAAAATGCATTTACAGTAAAGTGGCTCTTAGCAAAATGTACCCCCCAAAGAAAGCCTAATTGGTGGTGAAAAAACAAGATATAGATCAGTTCATTGTGATAAGTAGTGAAAAAGTTATAGGCTAATGAATGGGAGGTGAACATTTCTCACGTGAAAACGACGGAACGCGAATGGGTTAATCAGGGATTTTTTCCGATGACTGGGGATTTCTTTCAGTGACGAGTGATGATCACGTCTATGATCTTACAGAGTGAATATAGGTGCGCAATTAGGTGAACAAGGCTTTGCGCTCGCGGCTATAGTGACCGTCACGGTGGATCAGACTTTTAAGATTCCCGATGACATCTGCATAGAGTGTCGCAATCATTTGAACTCTCGTTCATGCCGGTTGTGTGCTGTTGTGCGTACCCGCGAGCAGGAACATGGATTGGGAACCTCATTCATCAGGAGACATCGCCTTGAGGTTCCCCGATCCATCGTCAGCTGAGTATTCAGCACAAAAGATTTCTGTTAATTCAACCGACTATGGAAGTGTATTATCTTTCTTCGTGTTTACTGCACAATAAAATCCCTAATTGAGGCTCTCTTTATTCACTTACTAGTAAAGGTTTACTCCCAGTATATACAGGATCTTCTCAAAAAACTAGCATATTGTGATAACGTTCATTATTTTCTGTAATGCACTGATAAACATTAGACTTTCATATATTTTAGATTCAAATACACACAACTGAAGTAGTTCAAGCCTTTTATTGTTTTAATATTGATGATTTTGGCATACAGCTCATGAAAACCCAAATTTCCTATCTCCAAAAATTAGCATATTTTATCCGACCAATAAAAGAAAAGTGTTTTTAAAACAAAAAAAGTCAACCTTCAAATAATTATGTTAGTTATGCACTCAATACTTGGTCGGGAATCCTTTTGCAGAAATGACTGCTTCAATGCGGCGTGGCATGGAGGCAATCAGCCTGTGGCACTGCTCAGGTGTTATGGAGGCCCAGGATGCTTTGATAGCTGCCTTAAGCTCATCCAGAGTGTTGGGTCTTGGGTCTCTCAACTTTCTCTTCACAATATCCCACTGATTCTCTATGGGGTTCAGGTCAGGAGAGTTGGCAGGCCAATTGAGCACAGTAATACCATTGTCAGTAAACCATTTACCAGTGGTTTTGGCACTGTGAGCAGGTGCCAGGTCGTGCTGAAAAATGAAATCTTCATCTCCATAAAGCTTTTCAGCAGATAGAAGCATCAACGCACTTTTGAACCAGAAACAGCAGCAGAAGCGCCTGACCTGGGCTACAGACAAGCAGCACTGGACTGTTGCTCAGTGGTCCAAAGTACTTTTTTTTAGATGAAAGCAACTTTTACATGTCATTCGGAAATCAAGGTGCCAGAGTCTGGAGGAAGACTTGGGAGAGGGAAATGCCAAAATGCCTTAAGTCCAGCGTCAAGTACCCACAGTCAGTGATGGTCTGGGGTGCCATGTCAGCTGCTGGTGTTGGTCCACTGTGTTTTATCAGGGGCAGGGTCAATGCAGCTAGCTATCAGGAGATTTTGGAGCACTTCATGCTTTCATCTGCTGAAAAGCTTTATGGAGATTTCATTTTTCAGCACAACCTGGCACCTGCTCACAGTGCCAAAACCACTGGTGAATGGTTTACTGACCATGGTATTACTGTGTTCAATTGGCCTGCCAACTCTCCTGACCTGAACCCCATAGAGAAGCTGTGGAAAATTGTGAAGAGAAAGTTGTGAGACGCAAGACCCAACACTCTGGATGAGCTTAAGGCCGCTATCAAAGCATCCTGGGCCTCAATAACACCTGAGCAGTGCCACAGGCTGATTGCCTCCATGCCACGCCGCATTGAAGCAGTCATTTCTGCAAAAGGATTCCCGACCAAGTATTGAGTGCATAACTGAACATAATTATTTGAAGGTTGACTTTTTTTTATTTTAAAAACACTTTTCTTTTATTGGTCGGATGAAATATGCTAATTTTTTTAGATAGGAAATTTGGGTTTTTATGAGCTGTATGCCAAAATCATCAATATTAAAACAATAAAAGGCTTGAACTACTTCAGTTGTGTGTATTTGAATCTGAAATATATGAAAGTCTAATGTATATCAGTACATTACAGAAAATAATGAACTTTATCACAATATGCTTATTTTTTGAGAAGATCCTGTAGGTTGCTACACAGTTTTTCCAGTGCAAGCATGTGGATATTCACAGTCCTTAAAAATGGATTTTTCCTTTTAGAAAAATACCAGTTGCCCAACTCTCCTGCTGATCCTGTGTCTTTAATACTTTTAGCCACAACCCCTAAACAAGAATGCAGATCAGGTGCTCTGACTGAAGTCAGACTGGATTAGCTGCATGCTTGTTTCAGGTGTGTTATTCAGCCACTATTGCAGCCAAAGAGTTCAGCAGTACTGCCAGGCAACTGGTATTGTTTAAAATGAAACATCCATATCCCTCTCAGTTTAGGTTCCCTTTAAGAAAGGGAGAATCTGTGCCCTGAAAACGTGATTAAAAAAAGGAGAGAACTTTTTCATAGTTTATGGTGTCCTGACCTCTTCGAATTAAAATATAAATAAGTTTAATATAAATTAAATAAGTTTTCCAAACTTACCACTGCAGTGTTCTCCCCAGGCTCTTTTAGTTGGGTGGTCCACCCGGCTAGTTTTGGGGAGCACCCGGCTGTCAACATCTCGCCTCCTCCTCTGCTGTAAGCAGAGTTGTGCAGAGAAGCGCCGGCCCTACATTCTCTAATCTTTCCCCACCCGGCTACTATTTCATGCCACCCGGCTGGAAAAAAAATTCTGAAAAGAACACTACACTGCATGCATTTTTGTAGTTTTTTTGCACTGCCTTTTTCAATGTTAATGAATGGGGTTGGGGCAAAACCAAAAAAAAAAAAACCCCGGGTGGCCTTGCATTGCAGTAAAAATGGACAGCCACACAAATTCTGTAGTGTGAACCCAAGCAAAATGTTTTTAGTTTTTTTTATGCATTTATTTATTTATTTATTTATATTATTGCCCATTTTTGTGATCTAAAATGTAAAAGTGGACATGAACTCAGAACGCCTCTCTGCTCTAAAAGATACACAACAGCATAATAACCATTAATTAAAAAACATTTCTTTGTTACAGCTGATACAAATCATAAAATAAATCTGCACTGTTTGTACTCCCTGATTCATGGAAGCAGACATATTGTTAACAGCCTGTGCTTTCAAATGAGCTTATCTCCCATCTCTGCCATGGCAGTCATGTGACACAGGGGAGAGATCATATTACAACTTGTGATTAGACACAAATGAGAGGGAAATAGACAGGCTAAACTCTCTACATATATAAACAGGGTGCATTTCTCAGTGTTTTCCTTCTGTCCTGTGCAACAGTTCAAGTCCACTTTAAATGCTTGCAATGATTCACAGGTGACCATCTCTTGATAAATGACCAATTAGAATCTTCTCACTCCTGCTGTCCTTCTAGGATGTCAAAACCACACCCCCTTGGGTCACATGGGGAACCATTTGACAACGGCCCCTGCACCTAGAGGATACATATATATAATTATACTTACAAAGTTTATGTTAAAAATACATGTTTTTAATGCTTTATTAAATGCATTAATAAAAAGTGGATCTGAACATGGCTTTAATAAACTTTAGTATAATCTGAGAACTTCTTTCATGAATAAAATGCATCCTTACCTGGTAAATAGATATTTTTTAGGCTTCTCCCCATCTTTCTTTCCATTGTTACAGAAGTATCTGTTTATCTTTGTAGCTCTGCCACTATCTTCAGTTGATTGACAATTGCCTGACTCACCCCCATGCAATCGTTCCCTCACTTTTGTATTGGTGCAGAGGACAGGGTGGAAGTGCTACATCAGCCTGTTCCCCAGCACGATTCGCACAATGATGTCATTGCAGGGTGTGCAACTGCAGCATATGAGGTTACATTAGGGTAGGAGGAAGCCATGAAGCTGTCCCCTCACACACAAGAGAGCCAAGAGTCAGTGATCTATTGATCGTGACACTGCTTCGATTCAACCTAACTGTACTGAGTTTAAAATATATGGTGACTGAAGAAGTATTTGTGAAACCTTTTTGTGATATTTGGTAAAACTGTTTTTGAAAAGACTTCAGGTTTAGCAAATATACATAGAGGACCATTGTGGTTCCTGGGTCCCAATTTTTAAATGTTGCCTACCTTGACAGGTGTACGTTCAACATATATTTAAATAATTGAATGACTGAATGTTGAGGTAGATAGAGGAAAACTGCTACACTCATCCCATACGATAGTGCAGGAAACCGGTTAGCAGGACAGACATGGAAGTAGAATTTGTGCACTTCAGAAGGTAACGTCACCTTCCAAAGTGTGCGGATTCTACTTTTATAAATGAATGAATGTCAGTTGCTTTTGAAATGTAATGCAGTATCTGTTATTTTTCCTGTTCTCAGCGGTTTAACTTTATTTTTCAGATTCATTTTATAAGAGCAGATTTGCTTCTTGGCAGGCTCTGGAGGTTACAGGTTGGATTCTGTGTTTGGGACAATCAAAGTGAATTTGCAGCCTCTTGAGCTCTTGTGAATAGCGTGCATTCAGCATAATTACTTGGTAGAGTCGGAGCTGACTTCTGCTCTCTGAGGACTGCCAGTAATGGAGGAAGAAAGCCTTTAGGGGCACAGGTGGCCTAATCTTCTCTGCTGAGCTGGGTGCTTCTTCTCTGATGTGTGGACATCAGCAGGACAGCGTTTCGGAAGGAGAGGATTATGTAGGTTCTATAATTTCCTTCTGTTCCAGTCAAAATAATTGTAGATTTTTTTTGTGTTGTTATTAATTCAATACAAATTAGAGCTTCTTGGTTGGTGAAAGATCAAGCTACCAGAAAAACCTAATACCCTACTAAAACATATATTACATAGTACAGGTCATAGTTGAAAACACCCCACTAATGGCAGCCTTAATATCAATAAAATAATCCATAATGCCAAAATACACAACTTCTCTTAGTTGCTCTAACAGACTGCCACAATGTGACATGCCATACTCCTTTTCCTTCTGAGACTGTTTCTGGAATCTTTGCTTTGCCAACATTCACTTTGCATGTTTTTGTTCCACCTCCCACAGCCTGACTTGTTTACATATCACAGGTGACATCACTCTCCCACAATGCTCCTGTGAGGAATGCCTTGAGATGCATTGCCTAGGCTTAATCATCTTTGGATAATCCAGGACTGCTTTTCACTAAAGGAATATATAGATCTATACAGTACATAAAGATAGCTGATATGTCTTTTTATAACAATTTTTATTGAAGATTTTATACATTAACAATGATGTACAGTTGAACAGAGAACCTTAAAGGACCCCTATCGTGAAAAAAGTAGGCAGTTAAATGGGTCAGTCCATCTCCTCATAGGGGATTTTCAGGCTTTTCTTTGTTTTCAACAGCATTTTTTGAACAGCAGTGTAACTGACAAACTAATAAGATACCAGCCAGCCTCCCTACTCACTTGCACACTATTTTGTCAGTTAGACTTTGCAACTGCTGTTCAGGAAATGCTGTTGAAAACAAAGAAAAGCTGAGAATCCCCCATGAGGAGATGGACTGGCCCAAAACCTTTCGGTTCTGTCAGATTTTAACTGCCTACTTTTTTTGCAATCGAGTTCCTTTAACTTACAGATGCATAATAATAGATAATTGACAACTAAGATATTACTAGTAAATTGTGCAGTGGTATTTCAGTATGAACAAACACCTTAGGAAACAGGTTGCGAAAAAGATAAGTTACGTTAGGATATATAAGAGTCATAAAAAAATAGAATTAATTGATTAAATGGACAAAGCTCAATGACGCTGTCTAGTAGTTCAAAAGGAGGTAGATATCACTCTTTATAGAACAAACTGACCTCTCTACCCATCACGTGTCTGAAATAAGTAATGCATTACTTCTGAGACAAAGCATGGTCTCGTCTAGCCTGAAGCTAGGAGTGGTTCCTCTATGGATGTAATTGGACACACACATTGCTAAGTTGAAAGTACCTGTACTATTGGAGGAACTAAAAATGATATAGTTACAGATATGATTGACGCTGGTATGGGCAAGACTAGCTTATTTGCAAAGTAACTAGCTTCACTGATAGGACGGTATGGGTAAAGAGGCAGTTATGGGGTAAGCTAACTAATGAAAAAAGCTAGGGAACATATACTAATTGTAGATTTAACAAGGACCTCTGGTATTGAATAGGCTAGGAGGTAGAAGTTTACTATACTTCAAGGTCTGTCTCAAATTCGTATGAGCTTTTTCAAGATAACAAGCAGAGCTGGGACAAGGTCCTGCAGCACCCAAGGCTGAGATACCAAATTGTGCCCCTCCAGTCCTCCATCCCTCTCATCCCAGCTGTCACACACTGATTGCTATTAGACTAAGAGGCGCCCCAGGCCCCCAACAATTTAATCTCTAGTTATCTGGCTTGCAGAACTGCCATGTATCCCCTTTTATTTCTCTTTGCTTCAAACACAATAGGGGAATGATAGCTGAGTGAGTTGTGCGCCTCCTCCTACACTGCGCCCTGAGGCTGGAGCCTCTCTCTCCTCTGCCTCGGCCTGGCCCTTATAACAAGCAAAGCATAAAAATAACATGTAAATAACCAAATGCTAATATGGGCAGAAAGAATTGTAACTATTATACCTTCCAATCTAAAGAGATTTGCATATCTTATCCTACTAGGAGACGAATTAAAGACAATTTGAACCAAGTGTTATAATTATGATTGTGTGACATGACTAGAACATTTTTAAGCCTTAGTTAACTATTTCTGAATTTAGGGGATTGTCACTACCATAAACTGTTGTTGTTGTCAATTTCCGACTAAGCTTCTGTTTTGGTCATAAATTTAGCTAGGGAGTTAGATCTAGCTGCTATAAATGATTCACAAATTAGGTTGTGTTGTGTTCTGTGAATGCTTTTATTTATATGCGGGACTTCTCCTAAATTCCAGTATTCCGTGATGAAATCTTTTCAGGGCACGGCTTGGCGAAAACAACTACCGAAATGCCATTATGTCCATTAGGCAGCCCCCCCCCCCCCCCAAGTAGCTAGTGATGCTTTTTAGGCAACATCCCACCTCCAAGTAGTCAATGACTGACCCCCCTTCCCAGAAGCAACCTCTTACAAATAGACAGAAGTTAGACAGCCTCACACCCTCCAAATAGTCATAGTCATTGACTCCCCATCAGGCAAACAATCCGTGACCCCCCCCCCCCCCCATAATTATACAGCATCACTTCAGCACCCAATCCGGATTGTAAGTGACTCCTATTAGCTGGACAAGCATTATCTTATGTATCCAGGCCAAGGTGCACTGATCCATCTCTCAACCCCGATTCCTTTGATAGCCAACTTCAACCGAGGTTGCCTGGACTAAAGGTTAACTGGCAGATAATGCAGTTGCATTGTATATCACTGTGCGGTTGCATTACCTGATGGCAATGCACAAAGGATGCGTGCCGAGGCACCCCTGGGAGATCCTCGAGGCACACCAGGGTAGCCAGCATTTAATCATTTCCAAAACCTACAGAGTCTTTATTAAAGGGTTAAATAAAAGCACCGAGACATGTTTATTATTGCAGGCAGGATAGGTTGATGAAATACACATGGATTTTGTTGGATGGATGAGAAGTGTTCTTTATATGGATTCAGTTTGCCTTTGGGAAGTACATATGTAGCTGAAAGTCCAAGATATCGCTTGTCACTCCATTTATATTCATTGTTACAATAACTTAGTAGCTTCTGATACTAGCTTAGTTGCGTATAGGTCAGATAAAGTGAGCACAGCTGGCTGACAGTCCCATAATGTATTCAGTTATTTACTGGCACTAGTGCACAACAATATGAAATTCGGCAGTTTATAATATTGGATACTGATTGACCCTTTCTCAGACTTGTCCCATCGCAAACACCTATTTTCAATAATCTAGCGTTCCCATTGGGGCTCATTATGGGCTCATTGCAGGAATACATGGAGAGGAACAGCTTGGTAATTTGTCATTTTTTTGTAAGTATTGGAAAACCCGTCTCTCCTTCCAGACATGGATTTTGAATTTATAGAATTTCTACAAGTTATATAATGTATGTTTGCTGACCCAGTTTTAAAGTGTTAGTCTACTTTCTCTGAAGTGTGTTGAAAATAACTTAAAAAGGGGTCCTGATCAATAATGCCATGTATTATTATTATTTATTGTATTTATAAAGCGCCAGCATATTACGCAGCGCTGCACAATAGATAAATGAGTTAACATACAAGGACATACAAGCAGCTCGCAACAAAACAAGATCATGCAAATGTCTTTAATAACAGTAGTTCTAGTCCACAAGAGGGGTGTCAGACAGTAAGATTACATAATCAAGCTGAAACCACTAGGGGGGAGGCCCTGCCAGAGGCTTACAATTTAGGGTTGGGGTGGAGACAATAAGTGCATCTGTTGAGAGGGTGCCCAGCAGAATGTATTATGGGACTGATGCAGGGGGTAGTCAAGCATGAAAAGGTGAGTCTTGAGGGCTTGTTTGGAGGTATTAAAGGTGGGGGCGAGACTGATGGCTGGTGGGAGCGAGTTCCAGAGCGTGGGGCAGCCTTAGTGAAGTCCTGCAATGGTACATGGGAGTGAGATATGCGCAGTGCGAACAGGCGCAGGTTGTTGGAGAATCGGAGGGGGCGGACCGGTATGTGCCTGTAGACAAGATCAGAGATGTATGTTGGGCAGGTCCTGTGCACTGATTTGTAGGCCAAGCACAGACTTTTGATGCTGATCGTAAAGCGGATGAGGAGACAGAAAAGGGCTTTATGCTGGGGATACACGGTACGTTTCTGTACCGTGTATCGACCAGCTGATCTGGCCAGCTGATAATATTCAGCTGGCCCGATCAAGCCGCTTGACCCCCGCCCACTCGATTCCCGCCTGCGGACAATGGCAGGGAATCAAGCGCTGATAAGGAAGCGCCGGCGGGGGCGAGCGGTAATCGATCTGCGCGGACGAGCGGGGACGCGGCTGGGGTCGATCTGGCGGCTAAGTAAGCCGCCGGTCGACCCGTGTATCCGCAGCATTACAGAGGGGAATTGTAGAGGCGCTGTAATGAGAAGAGTATGCCATGTACTTGTAATATCTAATTTTACACCGTTTTAATGATACAGACATTTTATTTCCATTATATGCAGGATGAGCTGTTAAACTGTGCTTATATTGATGATAAATATGGTGTGGTCTGTGAGAATCTCTACTTGAATATTATGGTTAGATAGTACAGTATACCAACTATTTCAGCAAGGTTATATTAACTCTGTAAACCCAATTGTATGCCTCCTTAAACGTGCTGTTAATATTTGCAGACACTGTGTACAGGTGTATTGGCTCATCTTTGTAATGTTAACATCAGCTGACATAAGTTTGTATTTTAGAACAAAAGCAAAGGCACATATCTTATTAATTTTTCTTCTGAGTTTTCTCTAAGGAGATATTTTCAAACCTTACCAATAATTTACCTTTAAAGCTCCCACCAAGCAAGATCATTCTCAAAATAAGTTTGATATCACCTACCTAATTCCACTACCTAAATTTCTTTAAGAAGTTCAGGTCACATGGCCAATTCTAGCAACACCACATTCTGCATCGAGTGATAAATAAATAACTCAGCATGAAATTGCTGAGTTATAAATTGCTCAGCATAAAACACGTATTCTGGGAAACTGCACAGTTCGGAGATCTCTGTGTGACATTATTTGCTCCTGATTTATGAATATTATGGATTGTTAGCTGTAATCACCACTGTCCTTACCTGACAATATAGGTCCTGTGGGCAGACTCGACATCTCACCAATTAACATACAACTCATACCCCACTTGCGTGCTGCACACAATGCAGGTGGCCGTAGCAAGACAAGGTACTTACATTGCTATGTGATTCCACTCGATGTAGTGTAGATTTCATTCATTTATATTGAATGGGATTGCTTTTGTTTTCCATTCATGGAAAATTGCATGCATCCATGCTTTGTGTTACAATACAATAACATTTCTATAGCGCGTTTCTACCATAGGACTCAAAGCGCTTAGGCTCTCTCAGGTTCAGTAATTGGTAGCAGGATGAAGTATTCACACAAAAAAGTTATATTTCTGCAAATGCCAAACTGAACAGGTGGGTTTTCAGTCTGGATTTAAACACGTCCAGGGATGGAGCTGTCCTGATCTGCTGAGGTAAGGAGTTCCAAAATGTAGGAGCAGCATGACAGAAGGCTCTGGAACCAAAAGTTTCCAAGTGGACTCTGGGTATGACTAGATTGTTAGAACCTGTGGATCTGAGATTGCGGGGATTGCTATGCAGCTGCAACATTTCTTTCATGTATCCAGGGCCCAGATTATTTAGTGATTTAAATGTCAGTAGGCCAGTCTTGAATAGGACCCTCCATTTTATATGTAGCCAGTGAAGGGAATGCAGGACTGGCGTTATGTTGCAGTGGCGGGTTTGGTTGGTTAGCAGTCTGGCAGCAGTGTTCTGTATCAGCTCTAGGCGGTACAAGTCCTTTATTGGAAGACCAATGAAGAGAGCATTGCAGTAGTCCAGTCGGGATGTAATGAAGGCATGAACTAAGGTTGGTAGATCTTCTGGGGGGGGGGGGATTATGTGCTTGAGTTTTGCGATGTTCTTCACTTGAAAATAGGATGATTTTACCACAGCAGAGATGTGAGTTCTGAAGTTTAAATCCCCATCAATTAGAACTCCCAGGCTACGCACATGATCACAGCGGTTTACATCCGTGCCTCCTATTCCCAGTGGTGAACACTGCAAGTTAAGTTGTTTTGTTGTCATGCTCTGCCCTCCAATCAGAAGGACTTCAGTTTTGTCTGCATTTAGTTTCAGCCAGTTGCCACTCATCCATTGCTGTAGTTCGCCAAAGGAGGCGTTTCTAGTAGGAGTTGGGTCTGTCACACCAGACTTGAAGGAAAGTTATAGTTGGGTGTCATCAGCATAGCAGTGGTATGTCAGGCCATATTTTTGGATTAGTTTTCGAAGCGTTAATATGTAAATCATGAAAAGCGGGCGAGAAAGGATGTGCCCTGGGGTGCCCCATACTTAAGTAGTGCAGAGGTGGACAGGAAGGGCCCTATAGACACTTTTTGGGTTCTGCCACTCAAGAAGGATTGGAACCACTGAAGAACTATGCTATCAATGCCACAGTACTCCTGTAGCCTGCTTATCAAGATGTCATGGTCAACTGTATCAAAGGCTGCAGAAAGGTCTAGCAGTACCAGGATGGAGCACTCTCCTCTGTCTCTTGCCTTGAGCAGGTGGTTGCATATTTGGATGAGGGCAGTTTCAGTGCTGTGATGTTTCCTGAATCCAGACTGGAATGGGCCAGAACTGTTGTTTTGTAGGATTTTGGCTTCTAGCTGTAGGTATACCACTTTTTCAATTAGCTTACCCAGAAAGGGAAGGTTAGAGACAGGTCTGTAGCTGGTCACTGCATCTGGGTCCAGGGAGGGTTTTTTGAGGAGAGGCCTGATGATTGCTTCTTTCAATAAAGCAGGAAATATCCCTGATTGTAAGGAACAGTTTACAATTTTGAGGAATACCGGTACAAACAGGTCAGGGCAGTTCAACATGAACTGTGTTGTGCCAGGATCTAGGTCACCGGTAGTTCAGCGGAGGTGAAGGAGGATGCTTGATGTGACTTCTTCATCAATTTCTTTGAAGTTTGACTAAGGTGTTACGTTGTCTCTACTATTGTTCTTCGGGGCTATATTAGGTTCTGATGCTGTAAGTTGGATGGCGGACCATATAGCGGAGACTTTGTCTGAGAAGAAATGGGCAAATTGGTCACAGAGATCCTTTGAAGACTGGATATTATGTTTTTGACATGCGGGGTTGCAGTGTTTTTCCATTGTGCGGAACAGTTGGGCTGGTTTGTTAACTGCATTTGCAATCTCATGTGATAGAACGTTACCATGCTGCAATGCGACGCATGGTTGGAAACGTTAGGCAGTGCAGTCTAGGCACTTCTGATGTCCTTGCAGGTCACATACACTGTGCATTGCTGAAAGCACTATCAGCAACCCACAAGTTGTGCAG
This sequence comes from Hyperolius riggenbachi, assembly GCF_040937935.1. Taxonomy (NCBI): domain Eukaryota; kingdom Metazoa; phylum Chordata; class Amphibia; order Anura; family Hyperoliidae; genus Hyperolius; species Hyperolius riggenbachi. The sequence continues at coordinate 411,548,409 of NC_090649.1, read as the reverse complement.
GGGACTTAGGCTTTGGGTGGCTGGATGGTTAAAGGCACCATCTTTGACATAAGAGACCACAGTTGGAATCCGGGATGGAGCCAGTACCTATTTAGTAAGGAGTCCTTGGTCAAGACTTCATAACGCCTCAGGGTGAACTACTGAGCATGCCCTTAGTGGCTGCAGCTCTCAAGCCCTTTGAGTCCAACAAAGAAAGTGCTAACACTTCATTTTTTTTATTAACTAGAAAACACTCTTCATAAAAATTTCCCATAGACAAACAGCAGACCTGGCACCGCTTTGCAATAATCCAAGAGTTTCCTTTAATCCAGCAGATACAGGCAATACATTAGGAGTAAAAAGGTGGTCGGCCTAACAGCCGTTTCGCAGGTTCCCCTGCTTCTTCAGAGGCACAAAGACAGGGCACCCAGGTATCATCCCCCATATATATAGTATAATGCATAGCCAGCTTACCTCTCCATTCGTCAACAAACGCTACTGGAAGCGCCCGCCGCGGCCACAGGTACACGCCCCCTTCCGGGAACGCCCCTTAGATCATATTAGGCCAATCACAACCTGGCGGACGCAACCAATCAGCGTGCACCCATTGCCAGGCAAGAGACGGCCAATCACCGCAAGCAAGGTGAGGCGCTGCATGGGACAAAAAGCCTCAAAGAGAGGCGAAGGTTTTCATAGCAACCTGTTACGCCGGGCGCAATTCCAAGCGGCGTGATTGCAGACATTTATTCCGCATTGGCTGCCAGAGTAAACACATAACTAAAGCCCCCGCAGCCAGTTAGCATCAATTATATATACAAAGAGAGACCCTTTCAACACCATTACATATAATAAACATATGATACACAATGCACAGGACTAAGAAAGGAACGCCCATTTAGGTACATCCCTAAAATATGCTAAATACCAGCATCATTCCATTGCTTTCGCAAAAAATGTGCAAAGTATAGCAAAGAAAGAGTTCATCAGGCATGCATTAGATAGGAATCAGCACAGGGTAGGCCAGTCAATTTTCTTGGCTTACCACCCGATTCTTCCCATTCAAAACGACATGCAACAGACAGGGAGATGATCTTTCCTGGTTCCCTGAAACAAAATCAAAAAAAGACAACAAATATTAAAAACAATATATGTGAGGCAGTATCCAAGCAACAACAGCAAGACATTCAGCTATGTAAATAAATAAATAGGCAGCGATCTGGACTATACAGCAATTCAAAAGAGCAGATAAACATTGCATAGATCAATACTTTTCAAGGAAGCAGAACAGTTTATTCCTCTCATTAAGCCCCAAACATCCACAGGCTTTTGTCTTAGAGATTAATTTAGCCTACTCCTGTCTAAGGAGTTTTCCCGGTCTCCTCCTCTTCTTGGCTGGTCAACTACTTTTAAACCCGTGAATCTTAAGGGGGAACTCTCATCCCCATGTTCCTCCAACACATGTTTAATCAGTCTTCCAGCACCTTTTTTAGTATTCAGAGAATTGACATGTTCCTGATACCTTGTACAGAGGAGGCGGGTCGTCATCCCAATGTAATAGCGGTTGCACGAACATAGAACTGCATATACTACATATGTTGATCGGCAGTGTATGAAATCTCTAATAGGGATCAGTTCACCCCCTAAGGTGATACATTTCCCCTGTACGAAGTGGGCACAGTGGTTACAGTTTCCACATTTAAAACAACCCTTAGGTCTCAAATTTGTCAACCAGTTAGATTTCTTTTCTTCTCTAAATTCACTCCTTACTATCATATCCCCAATAGTTTGTGCCCTCCGAAATGTAATCAGGGATCTTTCTGGAAGCTTTTTCCCACAGGTCACATTAGAACGCAGATCTCCCCAATTTTTTTGAATCTAATTTTTAATCTTCTTGCCATTGGGGAGCACTCAAAGATCAGAGGGACCCCCACGTTAGGTTCTCCCTTTGCTTTAATTTTCTTCTTCCTAATCAAGAGCTCAGATCTGGATTTTTTTATTTGCCTTCTCAAAGGCTGTCACGATAAGAGGCAGAGGGTAAACCCGAGTCAGAAATCTTAGCCCCAATTTGTAACTTTGTTCCACAAAATCGGTATTTCTACTGTTGTTCCTCTTTAGGCGGATAAACTGGCTATATGGGATGTAATTTTTTACATGGTCTGGATGGTCAAGAATACTATTTGTTGCTGTAGATTTCCTATAGCCTTTTGTGATGAGGTTCCCCTCCTCCACCAAGTCCAGAAATTCCATTTTTTCCCCTCCCCATACTCCAGTAAACCGCGTATTGAAATTGTTGACGTTAGTCCACTGAACAAAGTTCTCAAAGTCCTCATTTGTACCCTCCCAGATCACCAGGACGTCATCCATATATCTTAGCCAGGACTTGATGGCGTGGCAATAGGGGTTGGACTCAACCAGGACAATTTGTTCCTCCCAGGCGGCCAAAAAAATATTAGCAAAGAACTTTCACACAAAAAAAAAGCTGTGGCACATTCTTGCAGTACAAAAATATTGTCAAAACTTTATTGGCACAGTACAAAATTCAAAAAGATTCATAAAAACTTTTTCCATTTGTGTATATAGTCTTCATGAGCAACCATCCTTTGCACTCCCTAAGTAGCTACATGGCTATTTTCTATTGATGGCCATTGGGATAGTGTTGTGTGCATCTGGTTGGTGCAGACGCCCTACTATTTTCATGTAGTACTGTCTTTTGCTACAGACTGGGCCTATTTGAATTATCTATCTATATATGGTGGCCTGATGAAGGGCTTTAGAAAATCTCAAAACGAACGTGTGTCGTTGCCTAAACCTAAATGTTCATTGCTCATCACGTCAAGCCAGACCATGATATTTATTGGTTTCATGAAAGCTTCTTTGCTCATGAAGACTATGGCCTCAATTCACTAAGATCATGCTGGAGATAATAAGGCAAGAGAAAACTTACCTCCACATAAGAGAGAGTGTTATCTTATCTCTTCATTCCTTAAGTTACCTCCTCTGTAGTTAAGTTACCTCCTCTGTAGTTATTTTACCTCCTCTGTAGTTAATTTATCTCCTCTGTAGTTATTTTCACATGCAGTTAATAAACAGCCTGTCTTTAACTCTGGAGTTATTTTAAGGATTGAAGAGTTAACTTAAAGACAGAAGAGTTAACTTTAGGTTTGCCTGAGGTAAAATGTTTCCTGAATACTACATGCCTTATCACCATGGTAACAACTCTAGAAGAGTTATTAAAGACAGGAGAAAAGCTCAGTGAATTGAGGCCTATGAATGGAAAAAGTTTTTATGACTCTTTTTGAATTTTGTACTGTGCCAATAAAGTTTTGACAATATTTCTTTACTGCAAGAATGTGCCATAGCCTTTCTTGTGAAAGACTGTAGTTCTCTCTAACGAAACAAGTATTTATTTAGGGTGAATCACCTACTGTATAAGAGAACGTTGTATTTTTTGCTGTTTTTTCTTTAAAGGGTACCCCCATATATAAACATTGCCTACCATTACTATACAGCCAGCCACATGCTGAAATGAAACTGTGCTGACCTGACAAGCAGAGACATACAGTATTAGAAATTAACACTAGATAGCTGCTGTATTTATATATTAAAATCTATTAATAAAATGCAATGGGAGCTTTCAGAGCAGATAAACTGTACTTTGGTAACTTGTAATTTGTAAACAGACAATATTACTTGTGCACAAAAGCAAATATAGTATCTGTATGGGTAATAAAAAGTAGGAAACCACATTTTTATTGAATGTTATGTCAGAGTTTTATACCACTTTAAACACAACCAAAGGTTAAAACGAAGAACTATTTTAAGACCGCAACTCTTTTCCAAAACACATTCCCTTATCTTTACATGTTATTTCACCTGGGCAGAAGTCAGAGGTGTTATTCTTATACCTATCACTTCTGTCTCCTCTGCTGTTAGTGCATGTGTTTCTCAGAGTCTACCTGATACCGTACATCCGCTCTGTAGAAGCACGGAAAACCTGATTGTGTGTAATATTAGATTTGTTATGCATTCTAGAATTTCCTTTTATTTGCATTCATTTGCTTATTATATAAACATTGACATTTTTGGGGTGCCGTAAGTGCCTGATTTCTAAAAACACTTTTGGGAACGCCTCACGGATGCTTTTATCAGTGGTTTGGAAAGAGCAATCTGATAGGTATGTCAATATTTACCGCAGAATTGAAATGACATGTTGAGAAAACCTGGGAAGCGTCATAAACTAAGATAACATAACAATTTCCTATGTGGAAAAATATTCTTCAAGCAAACCTGTTACAAGCCTTGGCGACAAATAGAAAAATGCATAATTAGAGTTTACCTTCAGGAGAAACGGCAAGTAATAATAATCTGTAATTCTACAAACAGAGGCTGGCCATGACGGTTAGAGAGGACATTAAAGGACCAATAACAATGCTTCGAATGTAAAAATGTTAATAGATAAGTAGATTTCAGGTGTCCTTTAAAGCAAAATGGAATTGTCATAGTGAAAGCACAGAGCAGTAAGACTGCATGAACTGCAACCTTATCCTACCATGCTAGGTGCTTGCTCAAAATAATCCCAGCACCTACATGTGACCATTTCTGAAAAGACTCACAGGTTTCTGGGATCATGGCCCCACCCCATTCTCACATGACCATCCTTCTGCCTGTTCATTGGTGCAGGCGCTGGAGGATGTCATCAGAGAAAGGTATGGCTGCTCTTCCACTACACAGATATGCGGGCATAAGTAGAGCTTGGCTTCTATAAGGATTATTTTGACAAGCAGTCAAGTTACTGACAAGCAGTCAAGTTACCAAGCTGAAACTAATGTGTTTTTGGGGTACAAGAGTTCAGTGTGCTATAAACAAAGCTCCTGTAGTTTAGAACGAAGTAGCGACGTTGGGTGTCAAGGGCACTTGGGTAAAATGGGTACCACCATAAATTAATTTTTATATTTATCATGCCCCTCTAGCACCCTAATTGCCACTAATCTGTGCTATTACTATAGGCACCTACGGCGGTGTCTTGATTTATTGGCCAGGGGCAGTGGCGTAGCTAAGGAGCTATGGACCCTGGTGCAAATTTTACACGGGGCCCCCCAAGCACTCTACACATAACAATTGATATGGCGCGCCAAAACCCAGGACAACTACAGTATCAGAGGTGCATGAAGGGGATGGGGAATAGTTTGTTACTGATTATTATCAATCAAAGCATTTCTAGAAGTGAGCATTACAAGCACAGGACCAATAAAGAGCTAATACTGCAGTTGAGGGAGGGCCCTATGGGGCCCCTCTGACCCCAGGGCAACGGTGTGGTCGAGATCTCTGCCACCCCTATTGCTACATCACTGGCCAGGAAAAGGGGGTTTCAGGGTTAGGTATCAGAGGAGGGTTTTTAGCATTAGGCATCAGAGGTTGGTTTTCGAGTTACTACCCAGATGTAGGTTTAGGCATTGGTAGAGGGAGGGCTCTGTATAGGTTAGGTTAGGCTATGGTAAAATATTGGTAAAAATAACTGATATTTTACTATCAGAATAACTCACTGATCGATAGTAGAAAATGCGTATTTTACCGGTATTCTACTTGCGACTATTCCTAGCACCTTAATTCTTGCGGCGCTCATTTTAATTGTATGCGTTTAGAGGGGTGAATATAAATTTGCTTACTTATGAGAAAGGTAAATATGGTGATTTTTTTTATTACTAGTATCACCATAGTTTTTATTTTATTTTATCATTTCTCTTTTACTGTTAAATAATGTGTCTTTTCTGGAAGATGTTTTAGTAGGAGTTCATTAAACAGAAATGTATGTATGCTGCTTTATGGATATCCATAATATCAGTACCCTGTTACCTGATTGTGAAGCTGGTTATTTCAGGTCAGATGAGGCGAAGCTGCTGACCAGACATGTCAGGTGTCAGCCGTCAGAGTTGCTTGAGTTCATTTTGTAGTCAGAGGTTTAGTTCTAAGTTGGCTGGATTTAGAATACATTGACAGTCTGAAACACCGGCAATTTCTGAGCTGCTGTTTTTCTGTCACAAACAATATTCACCTTCCAGATGCCCCGTGGTGCCCGGGAGCCATGTCCCTCTGGAGGGCAGTGATGCCGGAAGAAGTGGTCAGAAATGATATGACTTGTGGATAGCAGATCCTGGGTGTAACAGGTGGAGGCGAGCAGCGAACGCTGTGTCACCAGAGAGATGGGACGATGTGGCATTTGGAGATGTTCTGATGAGTTATGCATTTCTAAAACTTTTACTTCTAGAGAACAAATACAAACAAGTTTAGTTTCCGGTGCCTCGTCTTTAGCCTAAAATCATTCAGTGTTTGTGTTTTTAACTTTCCATTTTGCAGCTTCTAGGATGCAGATTCAGGTTAGTGTAGGGAGGGGGGTGTGAGAGAGAGAACTGCATGTGGTGCCCACTGCTGGTCACATAGTCTAAGATTATGTGCGACCAAACTCTATCGCCTGTTTTCTACTGAACCTTCACAGCTCCTGCTAGATTTGGTACTGCAGACACGGGTTATAGAGTTGCACTTGATTGGCTGATGGGCTGTCTACAGACCAATATAAATTGGCAGGGAGTGAGCATTTGCTTGTGTGTTGCATTCAGCGTTTAGAGGCAGTGTGGGTGAATCCCCTGGTGGTGGGAGCACCGAGGCTCACCTGTACTCCCCCTCTTGGTGTTGCATGTGGGTTTGGGGGTCCTGGGTGGTGGCAGAGCCCAGGCCCCCCCCCCCCCCCCCTTCTGTCACGTGCACCAGTGTTAGTGATTCTAAAATCATTCAGATCAGGAATTGCAGACTGTACTTGTGAAACACATTGAGCATTTTAAATATTACATAAACCCAACTAGAGGCGCAGATCTACAGGGTGGGCTATTTATATGGATACACCTTAATAAAATGGGAATGGTTGGTGATATTAACTTCCTGTTTGTGGCACATTAGTATATGTGAGGGGGAAAACTTTTCAAGATGGGTGGTGACCATGGTGGCCATTTTGAAGTCGGCCATTTTGAATCCAACTTTTGTTTTTTTCAACAGGAAGATGGTCATTTGACACATCAAACTTATTGGGAATTTCACAAGAAAAACAATCGTGTGCTTGGTTTTAACATAACTTTATTCTTTCATGAGTTATTTACAAGTTTCTCTTTGTTTACAGCCATTGACATGTCGCCGAGATTAACATCTGAGTGGATAGAAATTGTGTTGATGTCTGGTGAACGCAGTAACTGGGTCGTTGCAGCAGATTTCAATGCAAGACACCCTACCAGACCACTCATCTCCCATGCTACAGTTATCAAACTGCTTGCTAAGTTTCGTGAAACTGGTTCAGTGTTGTATTTGCCAAAATGTGGACGCATGAAATCTGTTACTAATGAAGAAACTTCAGTGGCTGTCTTCATTCAGCAAGAGCCCACAGCGTAGCATTTGCCGCATGTCACTGGAGAGTGGCATTAGTCGAACATCCCTTCGCGGATATTAGTTACTCACAAATGGCACCCTTACAAACTCCAGCTACTGCAGCATCTCAACAATGCAGAATGGGCAAAACAAAAATTGGACCAGGACCCTCAGTTTACGCAGAAGATTTTGCTCAGTGATGAGGCAAACCTTTATGTGAATGGTGAAGTTAACAAACAAAACCACCACTATTGGTCTGACACTAACCCACATTGGATAGATCCCTCCAAGACTGTTGGAACAAAAAAATTGATGGTATGGTGTGGTATATGGGGTACAAAGATAGTTGGGCCATTCTTCATCAATGTAAACCTCAAGGCCACTGGGTATGTGAAATTGCTACATGATGATGTGTTTCCCTCTTTTTGCACTGAAGCTGGCACGTTCCCAGAGCATTCCTAGATGAACAGTTTCCTGGAAAGTGGATGTGTCGTCATGGGCCAGTTGAATGGCCCCCAAGGTCTCCAGATCTGACCCCCTTAGACTTTTATCTTTGGGATCATCTGAAGGCAACTGCCTATGTTGTGAAGATATGATATGTGCAGCCCCTGAAACTACTGATACTGGAAGCCTGTGCTAACATTTCTCCTGCAGTGTTGCTATCAGTGTGTGAAGAGTGGGAGAAGAGGGTTGCATTGACAATCCAACACAATGGGCAGCACATTGAACACATTTTATAAGTGGTCAGAAAGTTGGAAATAACTCATGAAAGAATAAAGTTACGTTAAAATCAAGCACACCATTGTTTTTCTTGTAAAATTCCCAATAAGTTTGAAGTGTCACATGACCCTCTTCCTATTAAAAAAACAAAAGTTGGATTCAAAATGGTTGACTTCAAAATGGCCGCCATGGTCCCCACCCATCTTGAAAAGTTTTACCCCTCACATATACTAATGTGCCACAAACAGGAAGTTAATATCACCAACCTTTCTCATTTTATTAAGGTGTATCTATATAAATGGCCCACCCTGTAAATACACTTTGCATATGATAGCGTAGTAAGCAGAGTAACAAACAACTTCCGAATATTGTACTGAGAGGAAAGACCTATAGTGTCCTAAGGACAGCCCTGTGCAGTACAGAGATAGAAATGTTTTGCTCAAGTAGCAACAGGCAATGTATCAATATTAAAATAAAAATGTCCCCAACGGGGTTATGTGGGAGGTACTAGTGTGAACGACACCGGTGTCCTGGGGTCCATGCTGATCCCCCCACCTCCCCGTGTGTATGTCTCAGGGAGGGGTGTACCTATCCAGCAACCAGGTGGGACAATGAGAGCTGTCCTTGTCCCAAGCAAGAATCATTTTAACAGTACATTGTCTCCTACTGTTTGGTACTTTTTCAAGAGTTATTTTAGACACAAAATGGAACATTATCTCTTAGGAAAAAACTTAGGAGAAAAAGTGAATTGCATAAGGCCCAAGGATTTATACTTGCCTTCCAGTGCCCCGTAGTCCATGGCCTCCCTCGGGACTCGGTCCCGTCTATTCTTCTGCAGTCTAAGCTAGTTGGGGGCTACTGCACATGCACGGCTCTTGGTTGCACTCCTGTGGTTGGGAATGTTCTGCGCTAGTGCAGCTACAAGCCTTAACTAACTGCGCAGGTGCAGAGCACTTCCGGCTACAGGAGCGCAGTCATCCTTGCGCATGGCCAGGGCCGCGCATGTGCAGTAATCCCTGACTACCAGGGCAGACTGCGGGAGAACAGACGGCAGCAGATGCACCCCGAGGGAGGCCACAGACTACAAAAGGCTGGAGGAAACCCTAGGCAAGTATAAATCCTTGTGTTTGATTTATCTCAGGTTTACTCTAAGAACAACAATAGCCTTTAGTTGTGTTATTAGTTCATTAAATACAGGACAAATGTCAACCAGTATAACATTCAAATAACGGGGTGCTTGCTAAACAACATAAGTTATATAGAGGTACATGCTAAATAAGGTGGAGGAAGGCTGTCATAGTGAACAAAAAAAAAAAACTTGGTGGAGAATGATAGCACTAAACATAACCAATAAGGTATGAATGTTATTAACAGTGGTAATTCCGTAGCGGGGATCCGGTGCAGAAACCGCACAAAATAAAATGTATTAAATGTTATTAAGACCACTTATAAATACCCTTGAGGGGTCATACAGCTTTAAGAACAATAGCCTTCAGTTATATTGTTATTTCATTAAATTAATACAGAAGGAATGTCAGTCATCATAAGCAATGCCAAAAGTATTTCAACAAAGGGTTGCAACACCTAATACAATTTATAGCATCTCCTTGGTTAAATAAAAAGTAAAGACTTCACATACCCTAGATAACAACCAGCTCTAGTACAATCCAATGCTTATCAAGTGACAGACAGCCTATTGGGCCAATCAGAGTGCAGGGATCAGGTCCTTTAATGTGACTGGACCCGCTGGTGATGAGGGCGGGAGGAGTGGAGCCATGTTACTTATTAGCGTTCGCAGAGTGCCTGCTCCCAGATTAAGCATATTACGCTGCCGATAGTGGGCGTAGCGTGCAAGGACACTAATTAAGGCACTTAATTTTTATAGCGCGCATAACAGCTGATAACTCTCGCTGTTATGCAGCGCTAACTTCAGTAAATCAACCCCTTAATCTTTTCAATGTCTTCTGCAAAAGTGAAATCAAGTAAAACTTTTTTTTTAGGATTTTCTTAAATTGTAACTAAGAATTTTTTATCCATCAGGCCAGTGGCACAAACATTTGTGGTGCTGCACCACAGGAATCAGCCGTAATATAACCCTGCACCACAGTACAGTACGTACGTCACTGACTTCCCGTCAGTCCATGCATGCACTCCACACCGCATAAAAATATATTTTTATGTTAATGCATGCATGTACATTGCTTGATAAAAGATAGCAGGCATCACACTACAGAGCCGCCTCATCTTTATTTCACGAAGAGTACAATGCCCAGTGATGAATAGGGTAGTATGCTCACAGTGAAGCTTGCCATTGCTCTTGATGTGTAAAAGCAGTGAGAGTCCACAGTTTCTGCACACCACGGCTGCGTCACTAGTGGCTAGTGAGCCAAACACAATTGCATCCAGGATGGCGATTGGTGCTGCAACGTAGTTACCAAGTCAAAGATTTGGAAATTGCAGCCCTGTAGCTTAGGAAATGCCTGGCTTGCTCTGTAATAAAAACAATATTAGAAAGCAGAATTGACTGCCATTAGGAGTTGAGGGTTTACATCTTTGCCATTTCTGCTCATAGTGAAAGCTCCTGAGTGGTGTGTGAATTAGCAGTTGCGCACTTGCAGTCCTGTGTCTACACCTGCAGCAAATACATTAGTTTAATAGACATGGCGATGACAAGCAGTTGGGGTGAAATTGTGGATTAAGCTCAGGAACATTTTGACTTTAGCTTGTAATTAATTTTAAACACGATGTACTTGTGCTTTTCATACACTTGCTATTTATGTAAATTTTAGCATTAAGTATTAATATGCATCTAGAAATTAAAATTCTTCAAGAAATAATCAGTGTTGTCTGCTCCCTGACTATCAGTTAAGTGTATTCTGGGTAATCGGTGATGGGTGTATTAGTCTATGGTTCTGATGTTCCAGCCCTGAGCTATTTCATCATAATAGTACCCTGCATAAGTGTTTAGGCTCTTAGATTTTTCCCATAAATGTCATTCTATTCGACAGCCAAGATTAATGCAAATAATGGGCCAAGAATGGGCAAATTGTTTAGTGGAGGATAATATTTATGCAAAAAATGTTTTTATTTTTGTTATTATTTTTATTTACAGATCACCAACATATTCCTTAGCGCTGTACAACGTGCAAAACATATATTGAGAAGCATAGATGCATGAGCAGTTCAGCATACAGTACAATCAGGACAACCAATGACACAAGTACAGATACATACAGGGGAGTTTCTAGGCTAAATTGCTCCCATGGCGAGAGTGTAAAATTGCGCCCCCCGTGGGCTCAAGAATGTTATTTGCAATGTGATATTTAGCCCCCAGTATAGGTAGACAGGCATAGGTGTCCCCAGTATAGGTTAGCTAGGTATAGGTGCCCTGGTATAGGTTATCCAGGTAGGGTTGCCCCAGTATAAGTTAGCCAGATATAGATTCTCTCTGTATATGTTAGCCAGATATAGGTTCCCTCTGTATAGGTTTGCCAGGTATACAGTGCTCTGCAAAAGTATTCAAAGTATTGAACTTTTCCACATCTTGTCATATTACTGCCACAAACATATATCAATTTTATTGGAATTCCACTTGAAAGACCAACACAAAGTGGTGTACACGTGAGAAGTGGAACGAAAATCATACATGATTCCAAACATTTTTACAAATAAATAACTGCAAAGTGGGGTGTGCGTAATTATTCAGCCCCCTTTAGTCTGAGTGCAGTCAGTTGCCCATAGACATTGCCTGATGAGTGCTAATGACTAAATAGAGTGCACCTGTGTGTAATCTAATGTCAGTACATAGGACAGATATTAGTCGTGCACTGCACAAAGTTGACCTTTATGGGAGAGTGGCAAGAAGAACGCCAGTTAACAGAAAAGCATAAGAAGTCCTGTTTGCAGTTTGCCACAAGCCATGTGGGGGACACAGCAAACATGTGGAAGAAGGTGCTCTGGTCAGATGAGACCAAAATGGAACTTTTTGGCCAAAATGCAAAACGCTATGTGTGGTGGAAAACTAACACTGCACATCACTCTGAACACACCATCCCCACTGTCAAATATGGTGCTGACAGCATCATGCTCTGGGGGTGCTTCTCTTCAGCATGGACAAGGAAACTGGTCAGAGTTGATGGGAAGATGTATGGATCCAAATACAGGGCAATCTTGGAAGAAAACCTCTTGGAGTCTGCAAAAGACTTGAGACTGGGGCGAAGGTTCACCTTCCAGCAGGACAACGACCCTAAAGACAAAGCCAGGGCAACAATGGAATGGTTTAAAACGAGAATCTGTGGCAAGATCTGAAAACTTCTGTTCACAAACGCTGTCCATCTAATCTGACTGAGCTGGAGCTGTTTTGCAAAGAAGAATAGGCAAGGATTTCAGTCTCTAGATGGGCAAAGCTGGTAAAGACATACCCTAAAAGACTGGCAGCTGTAATTGCAGCAAAAGGTGGTTCTACAAAGTATTGACTCAGCGGGCTGAATAATTACGCACACCCCACTTTGCAGTTATTTATTTGTAAAAAATGTTTAGAATCATGTATGATTTTCATTCCACTTCTCACATGTACACCACTTTGTATTGGTCTTTCATGTGGAATTCCAATAAAATTGATTCATGTTTGTGGCAGTAATGTGACAAAACTTCAAGGGGGCTGAATACTATTGCAAACCACTGTAGCTGCCCCTATATACATGCTTTAATTAGCAAACCCAGTTGTGTGCCACCTCTTCACTCTGTGCATGTTTGTTGCTCAGGGAGGTGACCTGAGCGAGGTGCAGCACTGGCAGTCCCAGGAATATAGTTCCTGTGTGGGTTCCAGGACTGTGGTTTGCCCTCGACTCCCCCCCCCCCGTGCTGGATTGGGGTGCAGTGGCACACTGAGGGGGGCTTAACTCCTCCATCCCTCACCTCGGGCCCCCCCTGTGTGCCCCCCCTCCATTGCAGCAATGCATGGCAGCGGGGCAGTGTAGTAGACTTGCCTTCCAGGCTCCATGCGAAAATCACTGCCACTGGAATGTTCTGTCTCCAGACGTTTACTCTTACTACTTCCTGATTAGCAGAACTCCCAGAGTGCCTAGGCTAAACCTCACTGGGAGGGCGGAGCTACATACCAATATCAATATATAGTTATAAGAAGCATTTCTGATGCTGAAATCAAGAATGATAAATATATACATTTATTATTTATAAACTAGACACAAAGCCTGTTTAATAACTGGCTGGCGTGTGCCACTCACAGCTGCGTGCCACCCATTGGCGCACACCCCACACCCATCCCGACCGCTGTCCGAAGCGCGCCAGGCAAAACAGATGCATGGACACAGGAGAACGTAGGACAAGGATTTTGTTATATTGGGTAGCCTAATTATTTGTTTTATGTTCGGCCATGAGTTGTTAGGTACGGCTTGTTATCTCTTGTTTACCTGGCATCTTCTTTCACCCCATTTATAACCGAATTCCCTTTCACACTGACTTTTACTCAGGCGTTATAGTTAGACCACAAGAAAAAAAAAATTGTAAATAAATCACAGTTTGTAAATGTATTCTCTGCAGATTCTGCCTGCTTTGACACTTTTCAATTAAAGTGATTTTCATATGTGAATGCTTTGGATTACGTCTTCTAGTTGCGGCGGGGTTTCTGTGTTTTCCTCTCTTGCTCAGTTTATCCAGATTTTCCAAAGAAAAGAACGATGCGCTTTGATTCACCGCTTTGCAAAACACAAACTCCCAAGTTTTTTTTTAAATAAATGAATAAGATTAAAATCATGTAAATGGGCAGTAGACCTAGTAATAATTATTTCTTTATCTTTTTTACCAAATGCATTCAGACTTGTTCATGTGTTACATTATGCAATTATCAAAATCATTACATTAGGAGATGCATTGATTATTTCCATAGCCTGCTTGAGTTAGATTTGCATCCTTTGTGTATAGCGCGCATCCCACTCACATTGCCTGTTTTAATTGTCTTTCACATTCCCGTTTCATTTTGATTACATACTTTTTTTTGTGCATTCCTCTTGTAATTATCTAATTCAGAGAAAAATGGATGTAAGGAAGTGTTTGTAAGACTCCTTAGAAGTTATGTCATTGTCATTAATCACAGATTACAGCATTCTTCTAAATGTGTTCAGTTATTCATAAAACCATGTTTGTAGATCAGACTGACACTGTGCAGTCTAGAAAACTTACCATAACCACATGCAAAGGAAAATCAGTTACCTGTCTGACTTCAGGAGCATAAGCAGCAGTTGCTGTCACCAAAGGAATCGGTAGTGATTGTTTTAAGTGACCGTTTAGGATCAGTTTCTCTTCAGACTTGGATATCTTCCAGGCTTTGTGTTCTGTTCCATGGAAGGGGGAGGGGGGAAGGATGAGCTGCTATAGTTTATTTTTGTATCTTTGTAGCAGTAGATTACTCCTGCCATGCCCCCAACCTCTGCCCAAATTTCTCCTTTCCTAATAATAATTGGGAGGAGATGGTCCACAAGATGGCCCTGCACCATAAACCCACCAGGTTTAGTATTATTTTTTTTTGCCTGGTTTTGTCCTCTAGACTTATGGTCCAAAAAATACGGTGCTTTTCTCTTAAGTTGTCTCCCAGGAGATATTTTCACATCTTGTCAATAAGATACCTTTAAAGCCCTCAGAAAGCAGAAAAATACTCAAAATAACTTTGATATTACTTCTGTAGCCACTTTTAAAGAGACACTGAAGCGAAAAAAAAAATTATGATATAATGAATTGGTTGTGTAGTACAGCTAAGAAATTAAGCATTAGGAGCAGAGACATACGTCTAATATATGTTTCCAGTACAGGAAGAGTTAAGAAACTCCAGTTGTTATCTATGTAAATAGCCATTGAGCTCTGTGACTTTGAAAGTCGTGGAAAGCTCTGACTTCTGATTAGGTTATCTCAGATGTATTGTGTTTTGTGTTTTTCTGTTGCAGAAAACAGTTCAGGACAGTTCAAAAGTTCACTGCCTGTTCTGCAAAAACTTTTAGAATGCTGGTTAATGTGTAAACTACAGAGGCGCAGAGGCGCCGAGCTCGCTGATATAATACAGATGCTGTGACTTCTACTACTGTGGAAGCCTACTACTGTGACTCCTACTACTGAGGAAGCGGGATGTATGGCCCGTGAAACGCGTTGCATTGTTTTTTGGAGTTCCGAATAAATTGTTGACTGTCCTTGCCTGTGTCTGTTTGGAGGGGGTAAGACCACCGCTGCCTCCTCTGTTTAACCAGTTGGTTTTTTAAGTTCATTTAATTACCTTTTATTCTTTTGGCGCCTCTGTATCTTGTACACTGCATTGAGTCCACCCTGGGTGGAGGGTTGTTACCCTATTTTCCTGTCTACAGAGAGCGACTTTTTATTCCTGAGTGGGGTCAGGATTGTTCACCCCACCTGCCAATACAGTGGTTGCCTATTGGTAACCCTGGTTTGTAAGTATAATTTTAACTTCTCATTTATTTTGTTGTCCCCAAGACGAATTACACTATTGGGGCTCTTGGTGTCCCTCTGCTTTATGCTTTAAACTACAAGTATTAGAGAATGATGCAATGTTATTTAAAAAAAAAAAAAAAAAAAAAAAAAAGCGGTATAACTGAAAATAAAAATATGGGAATATTTTTTTTTGCTACCAATGTTCTAGTAATTACCCCTACTACACAACCAATTCGTGATATTATAATTTTTTTCTCTTCAGTGTCTCTTTAAGTACTTTTTCAACTGTTGAAAAGGTATTTTTAGAGTCAGTGAAAATGTATCTCCTGGGAGAAAATTCAGGAGAAAAGATAATCACATAAAGGCCATTGTGTGAATTGTTAAAGTGGTCTGAAACTCAGCATTTCTTCTTTGCTCTTAAAGATTACTTACAGCTTTAAACCTACTACCAGAAAACAAATTTGTAGCAGAACAGCATTCAAACAGTTAAACACAGCACTTTGCTGTGCACTGGAAAGCTCCTTTAGCTTATGATCCGCAGCCGAAAAGGAGATAACAATATATTTTGTTTACATTCCACAGTTGTTGCATTCTTAGCTGAGCTGCAACTAAGCTCTCCATGCTTCTAGCAAGCACACAGTTCAGACGAGCTCACTAGAAGATTTTAATATATAATGTTTAGCAGCTTGAATAAAATGCAATGGCAGATTCGAGAGCAGTTAAACTGTACTTTGGGAACTTGTAATTTGTAAATGGACAATATTACTTGTGCCTAATACAGCCGATCACTTTGTCTCCCACAGGGGGAACACTGCCATAGATCGCAGCGCTGTACCCTGTTAAAAGATGGCGGTTTTGCTGTCTAACAGTCTCTTAGTGGTGATCGCCGCTGGGAGGCTGATGGCATCGGTGCGCGCGATCCCCTGCAAACTCCGTCCTCAGGACTGCACGCCGATCAACGTTAGACGGTCCTGGGGCTGCGGCCACATCCACCCCAATCGGCGTGGAGCGGTCTTCAAGTAGTTAAATAACTTTTTTAGCACAGTGCAATTAAAAAAGCACCAGAAAAGTAGGTCAAAAAGTTTTGCCAAAATGACTACATTCTTGATTGCTGGTGGCTTTAAGGGCATTTTATTTATAAGATATGAAAATATCACCTAGGAGAAAACTTGTAGAAAAAGCGAATTGGATCGGCCCAATTCTGTATGTATTTGGAGCACAGAAAAAAAACTTGAAAATATAGTTAGTGTCTGGGTTGTTTGCCAAATAAAAGTATACCTTTAGGGGGGGGAAAGTGCCCTGAGTACATACTTACCTATTAGAGGGAAACCTCTGGATAATCCATCCACCTCACCATTCCAGTGCTGCGCTTGACAAGACAAGGGCTTGTGGACGGCCTACTGTGCAGGCCCAAGCCGCCATGCACCTGCGCAGTGTGGCCATGCTTGTTCACATATGGGTGCGTGGTGGTAATTTGGAGGAGGAGGTGGTAATTATTTAACGAGGTACGTATTTGACTTTTCTGTCTCCTAAATTGACAGGTTTACTTTAATATACTATGTCCAGGTCCCCTTGAAAATGTCTTTCCTATACCACAACGCTTATTAAAAGATGCCTGCATTACACTGTGGGATAAACTCCGACTTGCAGGAAAGTCCGTATTGGCACAATGAATAAAGCCTTATTTCTGGCTGGGCTCGGAGCTGGGTCGGCAAAAGGGGGAATGCCTGCGCCCTTTATGGTACCTGCTTTTAATTCATTTAAGTTTCCTGATGACAGGTTTGTTACTGCCAAGGTCGTTACATGCATGTTTTTCTATAATCAGAGCATTTTTTTTTACTGGGAAGTTTTTTTTTCTCTTGAAACACATTTTGATAGATTTAATTCAGTTTGAAGAAATAATTAAATCAATACAATTTAAGAGTCCTTCAGAAGCTTCAGATTTTGGTGTTATTAATGAATGCTGAACAATGAGTCATAAAAGCGGTTGAAGTTGTCAGATTAATCGGTGCCAATTACTAAGATTTAGCATTTTAGACTTGTCATTGAAACTGATCCACTTTGATGCTAGGAAGAACGTTTCACAAATGTCATATGGAGCATCAGTGTCACATCAAAGGTACAACACTTGGTGAGCACATCGTTTGAGTAATGTGTTTGCTGCCCAAGCGCACTTACCTATGTGCGTTTCATGTCCACCAGAAGTTTCTTGTTGCCGTAGATGACATCATGTCATAGAAATGTAGTAGGTCTCATATTTGATTAGCCATTTAACTCTCAAAGCAAGAGACTAAGTGCACCGCCCTGAGAATAATTTACATCTGTGTTGGCTCACCAAACCCCTGGAATAGAACAATGGCGGGCGTTATAATTAGTCTTATTAATGATAATTGGAAATAAGAATTTACCAAAAAAATAAAAACCTGAAATTATGGGTTACAGTGACTTTTCCAGATTCGCTCTGTTGTGAGACTTTTTTTCTAAATAGTCTTTTCAGCATAATCCGTAGGAATATTTTCTGATATACTGACTGAATTTTTCCCCCATCACTGACTGTTATCTTTATATCTGTGTGCAGAATCGTTGCTACCGATGGACAGAATGGAGGATTTAAATGAAGCATTTGTTGACCTTTCTTTGATTCCACAAGGAGGGGAGCGAGACGACATAGCAAATTCTACACAGAGAAACTCAGGCAACAGGTAAAACGTGAACTCACAGGAAAACATCTTCATTAACTGTTCATTTCTACGATATCTTTGAAATGACTTAAGTTGTTAATTCTGCCAGTCCTATGATCCAGATGGTTCTGGGCAGTAAAACTAGACATCACAGCCAGCTGTCCTTGCTTGTGTCCACCATATGCATATGACATAATGCATAATCACATATAGACAGGTCAGGGCAGGACTGTGAAGATGACATCATCATTAAGGTCTTTCCTTCTGTAATCAAACGAGCTCTGTGCTGTGAGTCCGTTAATTCACAAATTTAGATCTTCATTATTATTTTTTTAAAGAAGCAGAAGAGGGAAACTGACTACTGGTATTGTGTTAACTCTAGAAGTGTGGTATGAACAAGAGATTGGAAGTTGAATCCTCGAATCCCTGGAATATAAGATTTAAAAATTAAATGGGCAACTATCTAATGTCTGTTCACACATTCGTGATGGAGAAAGAAGTAGGCACGTTGGACTTCCTTGTCAAGTCATTAGTATTGTCCATGATGCTCCTGCATTCCCTTGCACTGGAAATCTCTCCTCACTCTTTCACATGCTTTTCTCTCTAATAATGGGCATACGAGCTCAGCTGTAGTGAGCAGCATATTCATAGTTGCAACTGCACAAATCAGCAGCTGCAGCATTCTGAGGGCTATGGGATCGCACCAGCGTGTCAGTCCAAGCATGTTTTTACTGAACTTATTTCGATAGTACTTATTCTCTTATTGTTTAAAAGTGAGATGTTCAACATATACAGCTTAATTAACCCCTGCTCCCACCTTGATTCTTGCTTATGTTTCCAGGTACAATTTTAAAAAATGGACAGTTATTAAAATTTGCTGGACTGGGACACTGAAGGAGTGTTTAGGTGTTACCCTTGTTTTCATTCGATACTTTATAATTTTCTTACAATGCACTTTTGTTAAAGGGAAACTGAGCAGGGTTTAAAAACACAATTTGGACTTCCCTCAGTCTTTGGACCGAGAGAGGAGCCAGGAGGACACCGGAGGACCTTGCGGGCTACGGTGGGCTAGAGGAAGCCCGAGGTAAGTTCAGATTGGGTTTTTAAACCCTGCTCAGTATCCCTTTAAGAAGTATATTTGAGTGATCAGCCATTCTGTTCTTGCTTTTTGATGCGGGGGGTGTTCTGGTTAATAACACTTTACCTTCCGCATACATATTATCAGTTGCCTGGTCAGTTAGGCGCAGTGTGAGCTAAATGACGGCTCACCCTGCTGCCGCTGACTTTCCAAGTCGTAGCAACTTGGAGGAACACATATTGCCCACACCCAAATGACTATGAAAATACCGTTCTACCGATATAGCTGTAATAACATTCACCCATAGCATTACATTAGCAAGAGCTTTTCAGATCACACGTTCTTAGAAAAGCCTTATGGTCATTTTGACTTGAGGGCATGACTTGAGGTTATAAGAAAATATATTTAATCTGTGGAAGGTGTTCTTTATTGTGACATTTGGAAAAGTGTGGCATAGTTACAAAGTTTGTAAAAAAGACATTCGTCCATCAAGTCCAACCAGAAAATAAATGAATAAATAGGTAAGCATTAGGTACCTTTCTCTCCTGCACCCTCACATATCCCTAACGTGGGCAGCATGGTGGTGTAGTGGTGTATTTGCACAGAATTTGCTTGTTACCTCTGTATCTGCGTGGGTTTCCTCCGGGCACGGTTTCTTCCCAGAGCCCATAAATATACAGATAAGTTTATTGGCTTCACCCTAAAATTGACCCTATACTACAATACATAAGCTACACGATATATGAATATGGTAGGGATTAGATTGTGAGCCCCTCTGAGGGATAGTTAAGTAAAAAGACAAAATATACTCTGTACAGCGGAAGATGTATATGAATATTAAATAATAATAATATCCCAGTTGATCCAGGGGAAGGCAAATAAAAAAACCTTTACAAGGCTTTCGGCCAATTTAAGCTTCCAATTTTGCAAGACTGATTACTTTTTTACAGTAGATAGTTTCACAAATGGAACTAAATATAGAGGGCTGTCTACATTCCCAATAAAAAATTGCAGAATATTGATTTAGGGATTTTGTTAGTTTGACATGGAATCACTAAGGACGTTTTTTTTTTCTCCTTTAAACAAATAAGTCCACAACGTTTCAAGGTTTTTCACTTTTCTCTGTAACAACTGGAGTCTCTTATGGCGAAGTTTTTTATTTTTATTTTGTTGCACTCAACAGACTAAAAAACAGCCGGACTGAATAACTCTTCTGCCATGATAGTTCAACCAGAGGAATTTGGGAGTGCACATAGACATTCGGTTCATTCTAAATCCAACCGTAACTGGGTTGATCACGTGACAGTCGTCTTACGTCTGTAGGCCTACTTAGCTGTAGTTCATCCCAGACGCCGTGATACGGTCACGCTAAGCTATTGTTTGTGAGTTACAGGGTTTTGTAGATGCCAGCATTCTTTTGGTCATGATCCAATGACAGGTAGACACAAAAAGATATTTAGTATTTCATAAGTCAGATGTTTACCTAATTAAAAGCCCTGTAAATAGGACAGTGTGATATCGCTTATTTACATCTAACTTAGTTAAATATCACTGTAACGTACTTTGATGGAACAGCAAGAGAAGAACATCATGAACAGTTGTGAGAATCAACAAGAAATTGTTTGAGTATACTCAGAAATGAAATGTGAATGTGATGTGCTTCTTCATTTATTCTAGTAGCTGTCCTTGATTATTTGATATTTAAGATATGTATCATGTCTGTGTTCTTCTTAATCTTCACGTGTTCCCAGAACACTTAGGAAAAGCATGTGGGTAGTTCCAAAGCACGTGGAGTGCAGCAATATGAAATTTCCAAGAAAAAAAAAAGAAACAAACACTTATGTGCTGTGTCACAATGTTAATCAATTTTAATAAAACCTAAATCCCCTTAGAAAAGCTTATGTTTAACACATGGCATATAATTTTTATCACCGTATCTTAACGTTGAACTCCTGACGTTACCTACAATAGTCCACGTGAGGAAAATGAGCTGATACTGACTGAACCAGGAATATACCATCCCGTCTTCGGGAGTCTCTTCTTTACTTTGGCAGGTCCATTCTCCATCGGCACCACTGTTAGAATGCTGAGGAACACAATGCAGTCCCATCTTCCAATAAAGTCACCCAGTCCCACCTCTTTCAAGTACTGAACGCTATTTTATGGTACAAGGAGAGCTGTGACTGACTGAGCTCCCCCCCCCCCCCCCCCCCACAACACACCTCCACTTATCACTGCTTATGAGACGCCTTAGGAAAAGTGGACAGTACTAGAGGGTGACACATATGATAGACTTCATGACTTTGCTGAGGAACAAGAGGCATGAGAAGAAATAAGAGGAGGGTCGGGGTTGGCTGTCATTCTAATTCCCAGGCATCATATATATACACACAGAGGATGATGTAAAAATCTAATAAAGAAGGCTAACAAAGCATGTATCTAGAAGCACCCTGTATGTAGAAATAAAAACATTTAAAAAAGAACAAAAGTTTTAATACTAATGTGAATTCAGTCCTTTTATATGCAAGTGAAACATGAAAGGTCACACAACCCATTACCACAGAAGTCCAGACCTTTGAAAACAGGCACCTATGGAGACTTGAATATTAAAGAGAGTCTGAAGCCAAATTAATTTCCTTTTTTTATTGTTCACATATGTTAAGTACCGTATATACTCGCAAGCAAGCCGACCCGCATATAAGCCGACCCCCAACTTTTTCCTGAAAAACCAGAAAAAAATGATTGACCCTCATATAAGCCGGGGGTAGGAAATGCTGGCCGTGTGGTCCCCCCCCAGTGTGTTCCAGTATAGTTAGTATAGTGGCCAGTATGGGTAGGTAGTGCCCAGTATAGCTAGTGAAGTGCCCAGTATAGCTAGTGAAGTGCCCGGTATAGCTAGTATAGTGCCCGGTATAGCTAGTATAGTGCACAGTATAGGTAGTATAGTGCTCGGTATAGCTAGTATAGTGCCCCAGTATAGCTAGTATAGTGCTCGGTATAGCTAGTATAGTGCCCAGTATAGCTAGTATAGTGCCCAGTATAGCTAGTGAAGTGCCCGGTATAGCTAGTATAGTGCCCAGTATAGCTAGTATAGTGCACAGTATAGGTAGTATAGTGCTCGGTATAGCTAGTATAGTGCCCCAGTATAGCTAGTATAGTGCCCAGTATAGCTAGTATAGTGCTCAGTATAGCTAGTATAGTGCTCAGCATAGTTAGTATAGTGCTCGGTATAGCTAGTTTAGTGCCCAAGTATAGCTAGTATAGTGCTCGGTATAGCTAGTTTAGTGCCCAAGTATAGCTAGTATAGTGCCCAGTATAGCTAGTATAGTGCTCAGTATAGCTAGTATATTGCTCAGCATAGGTAGTATAGTGCTCGGTATAGCTAGTTTAGTGCCCAAGTATAGCTAGTATAGTGCTCGGTATAGCTAGTTTAGTGCCCAAGTATAGCTAGTATAGTGCTCGGTATAGCTAGTTTAGTGCCCTAGTATAGTGCCCCCGCCTCACCCAACTCGACCCCCCCCCCCCCCCGCGTGCGGCCGCCGCTGCTATTAGCTTACTGTGCGGCTTCCTCTATTCCCCTCTCCGTTTCCCGACATGTAAATAGTTCACAGCAGCTCGCTCCACGGCGGCTGCTGTGTGATGACAGGAAGCTGGAGGCAAAGCGGTTTCCTGTAACGGCGATGTGTATCGCCGTTTCTATGGAAACCGCTCTGCCTCCAGCTTCCTGTCATCACACAGCAGCCGCCGTGGAGCGAGCTGCTGTGAACTATTTACATGCCGGGAGACGGAAAGGGGAATAGAGGAAGCCGCTCAGTAAGCTAATAATAGCAGCGGCGGACACGGGGCGGGGGGAGGCAGCCTTCCAAAACGAGACTCGCAAGCAAGCCGACCCCCCCAACTTTTTGACCACTTTTGGGGGGTCAAAAATTCGGCTTGCTTGCGAGTATATACGGTATTAACACCATAGCTGATTCGACGAAACAGCGCGGCAGAACAAGGTTTTGTTCCCCCAAAACCCCCAACAATTCCACGTCTTTCCAGGTCGTGGATTTTGCTGCCCGGGGGAGGCAGAGCTTTGCGCTGTAGCTCTGCCTCCAGTACAGTCAATCTTTGCTGATTGCTGCCTCTCCCCCCGCCCCCCTCAGTCTTCTTTCACTGAGAGGTGCAGGGAGAGGCGGCAATCAGCGAATATTGACTGGACTGGAGGCAGAGCTACAGCACAAAGCTCTGCCTCCTCCAGGAAGCGTGAGGAGAATTTTGCCCTGTGGATTTTGGGGCGATTAAACCTCATTCAGCTGCACTGATGCGGCGAGTCATCTATGGTGTTAATGCTTAACATATGTAGACAATAATACAAGGAAATTAATTTGACTTCAGGCTCTCTTTAATATTGAAGTCTGTAAAAGTCTGTTTGTGACAGCCCACTTATAGGGTGATGTGGAGAAACCCATCAGAAAGTAACTGACTTATGTTCATCAACACATTCCTTAACTTCTACATAACAATGTCATTTTAAAAGGTGGTGCTTGAAATATTTCTTCTGCTGTGAGTTAGTTATATTCTGGGCTGCATTTTTTATTTGATTCAAGTTATTTTAATTCTTCCATATGTATATTTTAGTAAAATTGAATTACTATGTCTTTAACCTAACAAGAATAATTACTCTTTGATAGGTACCCCTTGGGGAATAGACAGTATGTAACGCCTGTTACTTAAGCTGTGATTCATCTTTGACTTACTGTGATCTTAGTTCATATTAACTTTTGATATTATTATATTTGGCCCCTCTTAGTCCTTATTGCATAACCCTTACTCTGACCGAACATTTAACACTAACCTCTCTTAAGGGGCAACTGGATAGTTTTTTGGTTAAAGACACCACATTTGACATAGGAGACCTGGATTTGAATCCTGGCAAGTAGTCCTTGGGCAAGGCTTCCTAACACTCCAGGTTGGGCTACTGAGCATGCCCTTGTGCACAATTGACTTTTTATATCTCCAGTGTACTGCCTGACCTGTTGGTGGCAATATTCTTGGGCATTTCCTTGCCCTGACATCACACCCACTATATGCAGCTGGGTTTTGTTGTTGAGGTTTCATATTGCAGCCACTCCCTCAGCACCACAGCTAAACATTGTTCCTGTGTTCCATTTGAGCTCTAGCCTAGTCTTGTTTCCTGTTCCTTTTTGCCCCGGTGACTCCATACAGCCTGATACTGTCCAATTGCTTTGCTCCATTGTTTGCTGTGTTCACTGCATTTACACATGCTTATTGTTTGTTTGGTGAGCTCATGTTTGCTTTAGTAGACCCATTCTAGCTACTCTAAAGCCACGTACCCACGGCGCGTCTTTTCAAGCAATCATTTCCACAATTTTGCGACGTGGGTGTTTGTGCATGATTAAATGAGATGTTTTGCGATGCATGGCGATTACAACCGTCACGGCGGATCGGATCCTTAAGATCCCCGACAACTCCCATGCAAAGTGCAGTGATCATTTGAACTCTCATTCACGCCTTTTGTGTGTCATTGTGCGTTCTCACGGTAGGAAGATGGATCGGAGAACGCTTGTTCGTCGGGTTGATTCACCATTGTTCCCCGAACCGTCTTCTGATGATTATGTAGCTTTACACACTCACTTCCAACCTGTGTGTGTGAGTGCCCTCTGTGCAGCCATTAAATCACATTTTCCCTTACAGAAAAGCCCCCAACATAACGAAACCTTTTACAGGGGACAGGGGCGTAACTAGGCCCCACCGGGCCCCCCTGCAGAATTTCAGAGCGGGCCCCCCCCCCCTCCCTGGGGCCCGCTCGGGGCCGTTTTGTGGGGGCTGGAGGGGTGGCAGCATGAGGGGAAAGCCTTGGCCACAGTCGGCGAGGAGAGGGGAAGTTCCCCCCCTCTCCCTCACCTAGGGGCTCTCCCCTCTGAGCTCCCCTCCAGCTTAAGTTACAGTGTGGGCAGCGGGCAGCGGCGGGCAGATACATACCTTCCGTACGTTCCACTGCATACTCCTCGCTCTAGCGTCTGACGTCACTTCCGGAAGTGAGAGCGGGAGCAGGGGCTACAGGCCCTATTGTTACGCCAGTGACAGGGGGCCATATGCAAATCACTTTTTCTCCTGAGTTTTCTCATAGGTGATATTTTCACAATACAGTGCCCTTTAAGCCATCAGCAAGTGAACAAATACTCAAAATAATTTTGACAGAACTTTTTCACCTACTTTTGGTACCTTTTCTATTGCAGTGCTTCCATTCAAGTGCGAAAAATGTATTTTAAATTAAAGATGAAAAACTATCTCCTAGGAGAAAACTCAGGAGAACAAGTGAATTGCATATGGCTCAAGGTCTCAGTTTGCCAATTGCTAATAAACTACATGATTTAGGCCACAGACAAAAAGTATGTTGCACTTTGGGGTTTGGAGAAGCGATGTTTTGATTGTCCCCTGTACATAGTTTTATATATATTAACCTTTACCAGTCCACTCTCACTTCCTACTCGTAGGGGTGTTAAAGAGAGGCGTCTCCAAAATAAACAAAAAGGTACAATGAAAAACCTTGCATGATCGACCTGCAATGTGAGCTCTGCTTTTATAATAGAATAACTGATGAATAATATATCATTGCACAAGGCTTGATGTAGGTCTGTTTGTAGTTCTGCCACCCAGTTAGATAGCTAAGAGCTTTAATTATAAAAAAAAAAATGTTAAATCAGAATATTATTTACACATGAAAAATACAGTGAGGTGTCTTCTTAAACAAATAAATCCTGATACCGCTTTATGTAAGATCCCGAGGACAAAAAAAGGCGTCTGGCATATGCACTGCATCAAAAGTCTTGTGTATAGTCTGAGCTTTTCTCCGCCAAAACAAACTGTCTTTGCTGACAGTGAAGCTTGACAATTATTTTACCTTAATCTAAGTTGGCCCAACCCAGAATGACCTTGTTTACTCATCTCAAAGTCTTTGAGTGCATATTAACTTGGCACACAAATAGGACATGTGGCATCTCAAAGGAAGGCTGTGGTATCTCATAGCAAGCTAAGCGGAATGCTCATCACTGTGCTTGAAGAGATTTCACTGCACATCACACTGGAGCATATTTAATCCGTTCAGGATTCATGCAGTGGAGGGAGTAGCAAAATGTTGCACTATGCTAGTCATCGGCAAAAGCAGATGGAGAAGAGTTCAAATGCAAACTCTGACAGACGTCGCAAGATTTACCACCTTTAACTTTTTTTGCATCAGATAGATATGATTTAATACTCAGTGGGAAAATGCCAGGCTTTATACATATGGGGACTGGAGGTCATTACGTGACCTTAGAACACAAAGGGTGGTCAGGTGTAGACTTTGGTGAATTGTCGTCTGATATTATTTCGCCAGGAGTGGAAGTTCTAGCAATGGAGCAGATGCAGTGATGAGATATCACACTCATGTCGCCACCACGGCACACTTATTATTTATTGTCATCACATCCAGAAATAATGTGTTTACCTTGCTAAGGAGGGCCACCTTAAAGGGACTCCGAGCAGTGCAGAAACTATGGAAAGATTGATATCATTTTAAAGCTCTCTTTCTCCTCTTTCCAATGATATATAAACCGCCACCCTACGCCTTTTAGTTTTCGCTATTTTCGCGATTGAAATTGCCGCGGCCGCGATTTCAATCGCGAAAATAGAGAAAACTAAAAGGCGTAGGGTGACGATTTAGGTGTCGCCAGAAAGAGGAGAAAGAGAGCTTTAAAATGATATCCATCTTTCCATAGTTACTTGTATTACACAGGACGACACTTTCCCCAGTGTCAGCAACTCCATTCAGCAGAAAAAGTCGCCCTGTGTAATACAATGTAACTATGGAAAGATGGATATCATTTTAAAGCTCTCTTTCTCTTCTTTCTGGCGACACCTAAATCGTCGCCCTACGCCTTTTAGTTTTCTCTATTTTCGCGATTGAAATCGCGGCCGCGGCAATTTCAATCGCGAAAATAGAGAAAACTAAAAGGCGTAGGGTGGCGGTTTATATATCATTGGAAAGAGGAGAAAGAGAGCTTTAAAATGATATGCATCTTTCCATAGTTTCTGCACTGCTCGGAGTCCCTTTAAAGAGGAACTCCAGTGAAAATAATGTAATAAAAAACGTACTTCATTTTTACAATAATTATGTCTAAATAATTTAGTCAGTGTTTTCCTCTCCCTGATTTACATTTTGACATTGACCACATGGTAACATTTTTATTGCTGGTAGGTGATGTCAGTAGAAGGAGATGCTGCTTGCGTTTTTGGCAGTTGGACCCAGCTGTAAACAGCTGTTATTTCCCACAATGCAATGAGATTGACAGACAGGAAACTGTCAGGAAGTCCTGACATCCCACTGTGGGAGGGGATTCACCACAATATCAGCCTTACAGACCCCCCTGATTATCCGTTTGAGAAAAGGAAAACATTTCTCATGGGAAAGGGGGTATCAGCTACTGATTGGGATGAAGTTCAATTCTTGGTCATGGTTTCTCTTTAAGTACAAGGTAGTTAATTCAGTTGTGTTTAAGTCATAAATAAGATAAGAGCCTAAACAGCATGTTACTAGTAAACATTTGTACAGTAGGAAATGTTTTAGCTAAACAACAATGATGCTCAGCTGCCTCACCTTCTCTGGAGTCCTTACTAGTGATGTAAGGATTATCTATTATCTGTGATGGGAACTAAGCTTCCCATCATCACAGCTTGTAACGATTTTGGAATTATCTCCGTGGTCAGCGCACAAGATGTGCGCTGACACTGTGGAAGTCCACCACAAGCGTATAAAACGACAGAACCCTGCTTTGGTGCTATGCACCTGTAGAGAGAAAGCGAGCACAGAGACAGAATGTATGTGTGTCCATCAATCTAGTCGCCACCCGGCGACGGGGAACACACAACAGCGGAAACCAAGTGGGAACGCAATCGCAAGAGTGGCGATTGCCAATAGTGACACAAGACCGAGTAAGACAGAGCTCAAGTGTAGCAAGAAAGACACAGCAAATAACAACAATCAGAACACCAAGGAAAATAACAAACGCACTCGCTAAGCGCGGTCACCACGCAAAAAGCTCAACAACGACAAAGCACGCTAATGGCGCGGTCTCCGCATGAAAAGCGCAACAGAGACAAAACACGCCAACCCTAACTAACCAATGAAACACGAAAACGAAAAGAGAACGCAAACGCTTGCTAAACAGTTACCTCACCGAGCCAACAGCAAGCGTTCGCTCCAGACAAGACAGACAGAAGGAGTAACCAGTAGCAACTGCAGCTCTGGCCTACACTCCCAGACAGAAGGAACGACCGCCACTACCGCCAGGGCGAATGCGATCCCAAGAGACAGAACGATTCCCTGTCGACCGCCGCTGGCGACAAGACAACTGCAACAGATAGACAATACAAGGCAATACAGATAATACAACCTGACTACGCTAGAAGGAATGCCTAGTGCACTCCCAAGGAATTACTCTAAGATAATCTTAGCAAACGATTTGCGAAGACTGACACTCCAGGTAAGTAAGCAGGAACAAACCAGTATGACCAGCAAGGAATTCTGGGACGAAATGGTTTTTATACTGCAAGCCATCAGAGGAAGCAGCTAAGCAATCTGCATTACAAGTGGATGCAAATTCCTCCCCAGAACAGCAACTCTGCAGCTTGCAGAGTGGAGACAGGTCTCCTTTCCAGGGACCTGCAACGCTCAGAGCTACAAAATGGTCAAAAAGCTGTCTGCCTGTGCAGACAGCAGAGCAGATCATTACACAGCTTCGGCAGACAACTTAGGCTTTATCCTGAGCATTAGACCTTGGGGTTGATTCATTAAAGGAAATAGCACAAGCTAGTTAACATAGTAGCAGCCGCGCTAGTGAAGTATTGCGGTAGGGATACATCACTACTGCATGGCTATCATAAGCAGCGCCTGTTACTTACTTACGTTCGCTACACTGCCACTAGCACACGTAGCGTGCAGGGACCTAACATTAAGTCGCTGGTTTAATAGCGTGAGTAACAGGAGGTTGCTCGCACTATTTCCTTGATTTATTGAATCAATCCCATTGACATTATACATTTTCAGACATCAGTGATTACTTCTCTCAGGGGTGGAAAAGTGCAGTGTTTTAAAGATCATGCTCTTAGCACCATATTCCATATGTAGAATAGCCCGCACACTAGGCCTGGAACCCACTAGGAGCTCTTTTCTGAACGCTTTGTGATTTGAAAAGCTCTTGCTAATGTAATGCTATGGGTGTGATCCCACTTGAGCGATGTGATTTTATAAAAATCCCCCATAGCATTGCATTAGCAAGAGCTTTTTCAACATCCCTAGTGTGTAAAAAAGGCTTCTAGTGAGTTTGAGCCCTTAGTGAGATGGACCTTCTACCATTGATCTGAGAAAATGGTAGTTCAGAGTCCGCTGAGGGGCTGTAGTATTGTATTTATGCCACAGAGCTGTGGTTATCAAACTTTTCCAGTTCATGGCACCCTTACTATCTGTGTAATTAAAACATTCAAGGCACTAAGTAGCTCGAGAAGTGGGAGTGGCTAGGCGCAACAACTGGCTTTACAGCTTTCTGATGCTCTCACCTTCCCAGATCCATCCTAACTTTTTATTGTCAACCAATGATCCCATAATACTACACTTCCTGAGTGTTTCTTTCATTATTGTTCCCTCCATCATTGCTCACCTCAGTAAGCTACACCTTTTAGTGCTCCCCACTTTCGAGTGCCTTCCATTACATTTTTTACCAGAATTACAATGCCCCTCCTCAATGCATCTTCAAAAGTTTCCCCATTTTTCTCTTTGCATTCCCCTCATTATTGTCCCTCCTTTAATGATCCCAAGCCCCCCTTGGGATTACTGTTTATTTCTCTTCCACACCCCACATAAGTGCTTGCCTCATTATTACCCCCTTATTAGTGTGCACTTCACTACTATGCTCCCTATAGTGTTCCCCACATTACTATGCTGTCCATAGTGCTGCCTTCATTACGGTGCTCCCCATCGTGCTCCCTTCATTACGGTGCTCCCCATAGTGCCCCCTCATTAATATTCTCCCCATAGTGGTCCCTTCATTACTATGTTTCCTGTAGTGGTACCTTCATTACTGTGCACCCCATACTGCTCCCTTCATTATTGTAGTCCCCATAGTGCTCCCCTTATTAATATTCTCCCCATAGTACTCCCTTCATTACTGTGCTCCTCATAGTGCTACCTTCATTACTGTGCTCCCCATAGCACTCCCTTGATTTCAGGGCCCTCCACAGTGCAATCCCTTCCAGCCTGGCAAACATGATCACTGGGCCTCAGGATGGCAAACTACTAGTAAATCATGCCCCAGATGTCCCATAACTGTTACAGGTAGTCTTGCGGTACTTGCCTTTTTATAACTGTCTCTTTTTTTTTCTTCAACTTAAAATATCCCTGCCCCCGACTTTGGCACCAATATTTTTAGTATTGCTTTGTTACTGGTGTTGTGCAACTAGCACACAACACCATCCTCCCACCTCCAGCGCCCCCATTCTGCCATCAAATATGGGCAGGGAAGAAGTGGCAACTCTTCCTCCCCTCTGCCCGTTCTTAGTCCCGCCCCCTAAATTCGCTGCTATAGCTCCCATATGAATCACTACACACAGCACGCAGGGGAGCGGTCTTGTGTTAATTGAGGTCGGAAGTATATCTGACCTCAAATGCCACAAGATCGCACACACAGGGCAGCTCCCCTGCGCGCTGTGTTCAGAGAATAATATGGGGAACTATAGTGGTGAGTGGAGTGGACAGGGGGAGGAAGAACTGCCACTTCCTCCCCGCCCATATTCGATGTTCTGTACAGTCGAAGATTTCTACTGAGCAGAAGGGGGGCTACAGGGGACGCTGGAGGGTGAGGATGGTGCTGTGTGCTAGTCGCAGCATCAGTAATTAAAGGGGCAATATGGTGAAAAATTTAAAAATTTGAAATATGTACAAACTTAAACAAATAAGAAGTATATTTTTTCCAGAGTAAAATGAGCCATAAATTACTTTTCTCCTATTTTGCTGTCACTTACAGTAGTTAGTAGAAATCTGAAATATGCAACAGGTTTTAGACTAGTCCATCTCTTCATGGGGGTTTCTCAGCGTTTTATTTATTTTCAAAAGCACTTAGTGAATGTCAGTTGCTCTGTCCAACTGTCAAAAAACTGTGTAGCGGGCAGGGAAGCTGGCCAGCATCATTGTTTAAATCCTTTTTAGGGTATATCTTTATAAAGAATAAAAGCCTTGCTGAGAATCCCCTATGAAGAGATGGACTAGTCCAAAACCTTGTCGCTTCTGTTAATTTCTACTACCTACTGTAAGTGACAGCAACATAGGAGAAATGTAATTTATGGCTAATTTTACTCTGGAAAAAACATACTTCTTATTTGTCTATGTTTGCACATATTTGAAATTTTAACATTTTTTGCCATAGTGCACCTTTAACAATATTAAAAGTATGGGGGGAGAGGGAACCAGGTCAGGGGTACTTTAACTGTTTGGTTTTTTAAAAATCCATCTCAGTTTCTATTACATGAGGCGTGTGCTTATGTAGAGGCGTGATTGAATTTGTAAGTCTCCTTAATATTTTAACTTTTTGTTTTTGCTTTTTTACTTTTTGTTCTCAAATGCGTTCTGTGTTGTGTGATCTTGCCAATTTTTCTGGTCCAACAAGCAGTACTTCTTAAAATGGTTATCTTTTTTATTATTGTTCTTGTTGTTGCTTTTGTAATAACATTATTATTATTATTGTTTGTTTCTGGAAACCTATTGAGTTTTTATTTGGCAGCCAAAAAAGCAGTTCAAAGTGTCCATGTGAATGAGCACCAACATGAAGGAAGCATTTGAGGCCACGGAAGAAAGGGAATGGTGTCTAAGGAGCTGTACTCCTTCATTTTGTAACTTGCTTAATCGGCTTCTATTCTTTAGTTTCTTTTACTGAACCAATAAACCTTTGGATGAAGGCACAGCGGTGCTGCTGCAGGTTTCGCAGCTCACATGAAGCTGAAGAACACAGTTGCTGTAGGTCTCTTTATAGACTCCGAGCTTTCTCTGTTGTCCATGGTCTGTTTATAGACAATGCAAGCAAAGACATGGGAAAGATCTGATCTCTCACCACAGTCGCCTTAGATTCCCTGCCTGGTACTATGCTATAAAGGCCATTTTAGCTCAGGAATTTACTGTGTTGTGTCCACCACTAGGGCATCCCCTGGTGGGCATTTGGAACTCATTCAACTAAATACACAAAATGAACAGGTTAATGAACCCATTCATACCATATATTGTATTTATTTGTTTAATGTGAAAGGGGTTTTGGTGTTTGAAAATGAAAGCTTGGCTCATTCACCCATGGAAATGTATTATGCTGAAAGATTAGTTTGAAATTATACTGAAGATTAGACAAAAAATTATAATGGGAGATTAGGCTAATGGGAAGTGTGACCAGTTCAGACACAGCATATTAAATAAGCTAAGAAACATGCTTTCAACCCCAAACTCCCCCTTTATTATGACTGGGATTATTGAAAATAAAAGGAACTAATGATCCTTGGGCTACAAATGATCTTTTTCCCTTCTAAACTAGAAATATTTTTTATCTGCCTGAGGCTTAAGGAAGAACTCTAGTGTTACAGAAACCGGGACATTGTTTGAAAATTAAAATCCGTGGAAGCCATTTCTTGCAAGCTCACATTTATGTCCTTTCTTGGAATTGGGAGGCCACTTCTTTTACTTCATTCATGCACTGTAAAAATGACAGTGAATACTTCTGCTGCATTGTGTTAGTAAAACCTCACGTGTTTTGGAAGGAGACAGACATGGCCATAGCTGCTATGAACAAATAGAGCATCAAAGGCCTGTACTTCCGTAAGGTAAACTGGGCAATTTCCCAGGACCCGAAGCTCTAAGAAAGAAGAAGAAAGCAATTACTACGCAGATGCCACAAAGTATTCCCATTTACAATATAATAATTAATTGCAGTATTTGTATAGCGCCTTTCTCCTGTCGGACTCAAAGCGCTTGCGAGGCAGCCACTAGAGCGCACTCAGTAGGCAGTAGCAGTGTTAAAGAGAGTCTGAAGCGAGAATAGATCTCGCTTCAGACCTCATAGCTAGCAGGGGCATGCGTGCCCCTGCTAAAACGCCGCTATAGCGCGGCTTAACGGGGGTCCCTGTCCCCCCAAACCCCCTCCGTGCAGCGGGGGAGCGCTTCCTGGTTGGGGCAGGGCTAACCGCCGCAGCCCTGCCCCATGCGCGTCTGTCAGACGCGTATCTCCGCCTCTCCCCCGCCCCTCTCAGTCTTCCTTCACTGAGAGGGGCGGGGGAGAGGCTGCGATGCGCGTCTGATAGACGCGCTGGGAGGCAGGGCTGCAGCTGTTAGCCCTGCCTCCAGGAAGAAGATTACCAGCGACCATTTTACGACCAACTTTTGCGGGGGGTGGGTTGGGGGTGAAGGGACCCCCGTTAAGCCGCGGGATAGCTGCGTTTTAGCAGGGGCACACGTGCCCCTGCTATATATAAGACCTGAAGCGAGATTTAGTCTCTCTTCAGTGTCTCTTTAAGGAGACTTGCCCAAGAAACTCCTTACTGAATAGGTGCTGGCTTACTGAACAGGCAGAGCCGAGATTTGAACCCAGGACTCCTGTGTCAGAGGCAGAGCCCTTAACCATTACACTATCCAGCCACTGCCAAATATGCCAAACAGCACAGAGATGAGCCTCAAATCTTCTGGCACAATGTCATTTGGAGTGATAAGACTAAAATGTAACTTTTTTTGGCACACGATATTTGGTCAGAATGATGTAAATATGAATGCAGTAAGTTATCAAAAAAAATGCTGGAGGAAAATTTGCACTCATCAGCCGGGAAGCTGAACATGGGACATACTTGGACATTCCAACATGACAATG
Organism: Hyperolius riggenbachi; assembly: GCF_040937935.1. Classification (NCBI taxonomy): domain Eukaryota; kingdom Metazoa; phylum Chordata; class Amphibia; order Anura; family Hyperoliidae; genus Hyperolius; species Hyperolius riggenbachi. Next base: position 411,514,153 of record NC_090649.1, on the reverse strand, counting down.
ATCCCAAACACTAGGCCAAGTCAACTTGTCACTGGCTGCAGCAACATAAAGTGAAGGTTCTGTATTGGCCCATTTCAGTCTTCTGACCTCAATATCATTGAGGGACACTGGGGAGACCTCAAACCTGCGGTTCATACAAGACAGCAATTCTACAGGAACTGGAGTCTTTTTGCCAGGAAGAGTGGGCAGCTTTACCATCTGAGAAGGTAAAAAGCCTCATCCACAACTACCACGAAAGACTTCAAGCTGTCATTGATATAAAAGGGAGCAATACATGGTATTAAGTAACTGGGGGTATGTAAACTTTTGATCAGGGTCATTTGGGTTTGTGTAGTGATTATGAGGTTAAGAGTAAACACAGTTGTTTGAAAATGAATGGCTTCAGCTAACCTCTAACCATGAATGAAAGAAAAGTTTGTGTTATTATTCATATTCTCATAAAAATTGTTAAGAAATCATAAATTCTGCCCTGGTATGTAAACTTATGAACACAACTGTATATGTACAGTACCAATCCTACACAGAACTAGGCAGTATTCCTTTTTTCTCACTGTAAAGATTAAGAATCCAGAGCTCTAAATTGTAGTTAATCTGCAGCTGTGCTGCAGTCAGAACTGCTTAAAGGAATACTGTAGGGGGTCGGGGGAAAATGAGTTGAACTTACCAGGGGCTTCTAATGGTCCCCCGCAGACATCCTGTGCCTGTGCAGCCACTCATCGATGCTCCGGCCCCGCCTCCAGTTCACTTCTGGAATTTTATACTTTAAAGTCTGAAAACCACTGCGCCTGCGTTGCCGTGTCCTCGCTCTCGCTGACGTCACCAGGAGTGTACTGCGCCGGCATAGACCATACTGGGTCTGCGCAATACACTCCTGGTGACGTCAGCGAGAGCGAGGACACTGCAACACAAATGCAGTGGTTTTTCGCTTTAAAGTGTGAAATTCCAGAAGTGAACCGAAGGCTGGGCAGAAGCATCGGTGAGTGGCTGCGCGGACACAGGATGTCTGCGGGGGACCATTTGAAGCCCCGGGTAAGTTCAACTCATTTTCTCCCGACCCCCTACAGTATTCCTTTAACTCTCATTAATAAGTAGGTAAAGGTCATAAAACTATTGCATGACCAAACAAAAAAACCACTTGTGAGAGCAAAGAACAGATAAAACGTTGAAGATTTGTCTGGATGGAAGCTGAATAAACATTATCATTCACCTATAGCAGTCAAAACTTTAAACTTGAATTTTTAGCCTTTTAAATGAAAACATGACTGTGGGATTTCCGTAAAGAGCTATTTATGGTTATGACTACAGATACAATTGTTTATCTCTTTTGTATATTTTCATTTTAGGTTTGCCTTAAAGGGAACATATGATTTTATTATATCATAACTATTATTATATTTATTATTTTTATATTATAGCAATCATATTTAGTGTATTTGCATAGCACTAAAAAAAAATATATGTTCTACATTTTGTGCTTTAAATATATAAATATTGCAAATAAGTTTTGTTTTTTTTAAGCTCTACCTGATGAGATTTTGTAGAGTGTGACTTTACTGTTCCAGTAAAAAAAAATCTACCATTATAAATGCAAAGAGAACCATTCATTAAGCTGTAATGCATAAGTTGTTTTTTTTTTTTTGGTAAGGAAACATCCTATTTTATATTTGTGGTTCGGTAAATTACATCCTGGATGTAGGAAATGCCTTGTTTAGTCAATTTATTAAAATGTCACACGCTTCATTTGCCTTACTTACCGCATTATAGCACAAGTTTCAGCTGCCATTAGTACTCAGAGACCTTTCTTACTTACATACCACTGTTTTACAAGTACACTGAACTGTAGCATAGCTACCTGCTGCCATGCCTACTTTTACATTGCTGAAAGGACATCTGAACTGAGAGGGATATGGAGGCTGCCATATTTATTTCTTTTTAAACCATACCAGTTGCCCAGCAGGTCTGATGATTTTAGCTGCAGTAGTATCTGGATCACACACCTGAAGCAAGTATGCAGCTTGCGACTGAAGTCCAACTATATTGGCAGACTTCAGTCAGAAACATCTGATCTGCATGCTTGTTCAGGGTCTATGGTTAAACGTATTAGAGGCAGAGCATCAGCAGGACAGCCAGGCTACTGGTATTGTTTAAAGAGAACCCGAGGTGTGTTTAAAGAATGTTATCTGCATACAGAGGCTGGATCTGCCTATACAGCCCAGCCTCTGTTGCTATCCCAATCCCCACTAAGGTCCCCCTGCACTCTGCAATCCCTCATAAATCACAGCCATGCTGTGAGGCTGTGTTTACATCTGTAGTGTCAGTCTCAGCTGCTCCCCCGCCTCCTGCATAGCTCCGGTCCCTGCCCCCGTTCCTTCCCTCCAATCAGCAGGGAGGGAAGGGATGCAGGCGGGGACTGGAGTTCTGCAGGAGGCTGGGAGAGCAGCAGACTGACACTATAGAGATAAACACAGCCAGCTCTGACAAGCTGTTTGTCAGCAGCGTGACTGTGATTTATGAGGGATTGCAGAGTGCAGGGGGACCTTAGGGGGGTTTGGGATAGCAACAGAGGCTGGGCTGTATAGGCAGATCCAGCCTCTGTATGCAGATAATATTCTTCAAACCCACCTCGGGTTCTCTTTAAAAGGAATTAAATATGCCAGCCTTCATATCCCCCTTAGTTCAAGTATCCATGCTTCCCAGACAGTTAAATATTGCTAATGCTAATAATTATAAAACACGGTAAGGCTTGACTCCCACCAGGTCTACTGTGCTGCATTTTGATGGCTCGGGCAGTGGAGATGGAATGGGTGGGTTCAAACTTGTATTGACCAGTTTACATCAGTCCATTTTCAGCGTGTCCATTTTTGCATTTCCACCATAGACAAACCCTTCTAGTCTGATTTTTGGAGCAGCAGACCTTGTTACCATTATCCGATGAAAGGCAATGTATGCACTTTGGACCCTGTAACAGACTTAACAGAGCATCTCAGGAGCACTACAGATTATCCTTTCAATATGGATATGATACTGCTTATTTTATTGATTCCATAACCTTTACAAGTAATTATTGGAACTCAAATTGGCTTGGTAAGCTCAGTGACCCCTGACCTACATACACAGGTGAATCCAATTATGAGAAAGAGTATTTAAAGGGAACCAGAGGCCCCAGAAATAAGATTTTATACATACCTGGGGCTTCCTCCAGCCCCATACGCACGGATCGCTCCCACGCCGCCCTCCTCCGCTTCCTGTATCCGGCGGTACCGGGTCCCGTAGTTTCGGCCAGTCGGCGGCAGCACGCGGACAATTGTCCGCATCACAGGGGCTCCCGGCATACCCGTACGCGTGCAGCTGCATACTGCGCAGCCGCACGCGTAAGGGTATGGAGGGAGCCCCTGCTCATGCGGACATTTGGCCGCGTCCACCAGAAGTGACGGGACCCGGTACCGGTGATCCAGGAAGCGGAGGAAGGCGGCGTGGGAGCGATGCAGGCTTATGGGGCTGGAAGAAGCCCCAGGTATGTATAAAATCTTTTTTTCTTTTTAGGATTCCGGTTCCCTTTAAGAGGGTCAATTGTAAGTTTTCCTCCACTTTTAATTTTCTCTGAAGAGTAGCAACACGGGGGTCTCAAAACAACTCTCAAATGACCTGAAGACAAAGATTGTTCACCTTCATGGTTTAGGAGAAGGATACAGAAAGCGGTCTCAGAGATTTCTGCTGTCTGTTTCCACAGTTAGGAACATATTGAGGAAATAAAAGACCACAGACTCAGTTCAAGTTATGGCTCAAAGTGGCAGACCAAGAAAAATCTTGGATAGACAGAAGCAACAAATGGTGAGAACAGTCAGTCAACCCACAGACCAGCACCAAAGACCTACAATATAATTTTGCTGCAGATGGAGTCACTGTGCATCGTTCAACCATTTGGCGCACTTTACACAAGAAGATGCTGTATGCAAGAGTGATTCAGAGGAAGACTTTTTTTCACCCACAGCACAAACAGAGCCAATTGAGGTATGCTAAAGCACATTTGGACAAACCAGCTTCATTTTGAGATAAGGTGCTGTGGACTGATGGAACTAAAATTGAGTTATTTGGGCATAACAAGGGGTGTTATGCATGGAGGAAAAACATCACAGCATTCCAAGAAAATCACCTGCTACCTACAGTAAAATATGGTGGTGGTTCCATCATGCTGTGGGGCTGTGTGGCCAGTGCAAGGGACTGGGAATCGTGTCAATGATGAGGGACGCATGGATTCCACTCAGTATCAGCAGATTCTGGAGACCAATGTCCAGGGATCAGTGACAAAGCTGATGCTGCACCGGGGCTGGATCTTTCAACAAGACAATGACCCTAAGACCCCGTTTACACTTAATCAGTTGGTATGCGTTAGTACGCGTTGGTACGCGGTTTTTCCATAGCATTGCATTGGGAAGAAGATTTCAGTTAAAACGCGTTAAAGTGGACTCAAATTAAAAATACAAGATGTCCGAAATAAAATATATTTTCTAAATTATAATAATAAATAGCAGTCTTTTTTCAGCTGCATGATGACAAATATAAAATATTTTACATTTATTGTAGGAATCCCTTCATTCCTTTCATATTGCCGGGAGAATCCGGCAGACTGGTGGAGGAGATAAAAAACAAAACACAGGCTGCTACTGATGATGTATGTTACGGGTCTCCTGACCCTTCAGGAAGGGTCAGGAGACTCGTAACATGTAGTGTGTCTTGCTCAATAAATTACAAACGCAAGTTTGAAGCATGTGGAGTGCCTTTTTCTATAGTGGTGGAGTATTCGTTTGGTAGGAGTGGTGGAGTATTCGTTTGGTAGGAGTGGTGGACCTGCAGAGAAAGAGCACCGGCATTTGCTACCTAATCAAGGTTAGCCTAATCTGAGCACCAAGGAGAAGATTTTGCTACTGATGATGTCACAGGGGAGGTGATCTCAGCTTGTGTGAGATTTCACATAGCTGACGCCCCTGTGAGGGAGGGTAGCTGATGACAAACACACCCATGATCTAAAACCTCCTACTAAGCTCAGGAGTAATGGCTGCCACCTGTATAACCCTAGTTCTGAAAAGAGAAGGGTGAAAAACATGTACTGTAATGCTCATAGGCTTGAAGGAGTGATTATATATTTTTGTATGTGTCAGAGTGGTGCAACTAAATATTTTGAATTAAAAAGATGTTTGGTTTGGGTCCGCTTTAAGTGTGAACAGTGCCATAGGAAAACATGCAAAGCTGTGTATGGTATGCACCGATGGAGGGAAAAAAAGAAGTCAGTAGTCGTGCTCTAGACTCAAATCCACCTGTGCACTACAGGTATCTTCTAATATCTGCATTCCAAAAGAGTCAGCACTGACTTAAGTAAAAATAGCTCTTTTATTAGTAATCAAAAAAGTTAAAAATCCATGATACAGCTATTTTTACTTAAGTCGGTGCTGACTCTTTTGGAATGTCCATAGGAAAACATGGGCATTACTTTGAAAATCAGTTTTCTTTCAGTTATAACTGAGAGCAACTGAATAAGTGTAAAAGGGGCCTAAACACTGCTCAAAATCCACTAAGGCATTCATGCAGAGGAGCAAGTACAATGTTCTGGAATGGCCATCTCCAAAAGGTCCAAAATAACTTCAACCAGAATCCAGACTCTCATTGGAACCTACAGGAAGCGTTTAGAGGCTGTCATTTCTGCAAAAGGAGGATCTACTAAATATTGATTTCATTTCTTTTTTTATTTTATTTATGCACCTGCCTAATTTTGTTTAAAGGGAAGATCCAGGCAAAAAAAAAAAATGAGTTTCACTTACCTGGAGCTTCTACCAGCCCTATGCAGCCATCCTGTGCCCTCGTAGTCACTCACTGCTGGTCCAGTCCCCCGCTGGCAGGTAGTTTAGTTTTTGCCGACCTCGGAGATCGGGGGGCCGCATTGCGTACATTTTTACGCCTTCCCGCTAGTGCAGGAACATCAACACATACATTTTTATGCGTTTGTGCAATAAATTTTTACGCGTTGCACCACTCTTTCTGTAAATACAATAAACTTCATATCACTTTTCAAATATCACTGTGTGTGTCTCCTATATAATATATTTAACTGACATTTTTTATCATAACAACCAACGATTTAAACAGGAAAATCATGACGATTAACAAGGTTGCCCAAAATTTTGCATCCCACTGTACAAGAGACACATTATTACAGTCTGAAGCCCAGATACTGATCTTTGACATCTACTTTGAGAGGTTTAAGGTGCGTACACACACACGACAGCAGCCAAGGACGAGTCCGTCGGCACCTTCCGCTGGGCGGATCTTTCAGGAACAGCCTTATCAGTCCGACAGTGCGTACACACGCACTACAGTCTGCTGAAAACCCGCCCAGCGGAAGGTGCCGATGGACCCGTCGTTGGCTGCTGTCGTGCGTGTGTACGCACCTTTAGTCTGTAACTTCCCCATTGCAATCTGAAGAGATTATATAATCCAACTATTGCCCAGTGTTTTTGGTCATGTGAATTCAATTTCATTACAAGAATTTGAGAAGCAAAAACTTAATTTTTCTTAAAAGTTTATATTTCACCACACTGGTTACTAAACTATTATTTTAAGTATTTTTAAATCTGTGTTTTCAGAATGAGTTTTTAATATATAGAACACTACTGAATTAAAATGAAATAAAATACTATTTTAGGCACATAGGAGAAAAGGGGGAAAATACCATTAAGTCTGGGACAGGTAGCTAAACAAATAACCACTTTTGTCTGTGACTCCCCCTGCCCGTGGTATTGTTTAATTTGATGTGGTCCCCTCCCTAAGTACATGCCTAATATTTTAAAGCCAGGTCCCCTTTTGCTCCAACTGTGATTGTTTTCTTGAAAAATATAATTTCATTTGATTATCTGTATGCTTTTGTCATTTGTTTTTGTTTGTATGTTTATGACTGCAGAAACTCTGTAGAACATTACATTGCTTTTACCTTTTATGTTTGCTTGAATAAAAAAAAGTACAAATTTAATGTAATTAGTATCACTATAACATTTAATTTAAATTGTGAAGAAAAAAAATCTTTAATGTACTGATTGTTCTATCCGTCTTAAGACTTAGCAAGTGATACTGTAGATAGACCATGTTGTTTGCTATGAAGCTATCTCACATTTACTACATAATGTCAAACGTAGGCCTTTCTTAAACTTTCCCATGTTTGCTGTTCAAACCACAAGGTGGAACACTAAACAAAAATAACATTTTCATTTGTAATTTTTAATATTTTCCTGGTGAAATAATTGTAAAAGTCTATACTAATAAATAAAACAAAAATGAAAGGACAAATTACTGTATATTGTTTAGATTCTTTAAAGTGACTCTGTAATGAGAGTGACATGGAGGCTGTTTTTTTCCTTTTAGGCCTCTTTCACAGTGGGACATTGCGTTTGATGTGACGTTAAGGTCGCATAACGTGCCTCTAATGCAACGCATTGAAAGACTACAACTTGGACGTTATAGTACATTCTTTAGCCATGCATTTGGTGCGCCGTTTTCGTCGCACAGGGATGGAACGAAAACGGCGCATGCGTTACATTAAAAAAAAACATTATTGAGCATGTGCAACACACACAACGCAGCAGATTTATTGCTAAAAGCACAGCATGCAGCACTTTCTAAATATTGCTACACGTTACACACAACGCAACGTGTGCACTGTGAATGTTGCACAGACTAACTATTGCTGTGCGTTGGTCCACGTTAAAACATTTTCTAACGTGCGACTTTAACGTCGCACTGTGAAAGAGGCTTAAAACAAAGCATAGTGCCTGGTTGTCCTGCTGATCCACTGCCTCTAATGCATGAACTTTAGCGAAAAGGAAAAAAAAAAATCAATATAAAAACTATTATCTATAACCACACCCCCTAAAAATGCTAAAAGGTTTTTTTTTTTTGATAGATATACATAGGCACAGAGGGTGATATGGGTTGCTTGACAGTTGGAAACAGCTGTTATTTCCCACAATGCAACAAGGCTCACAGACAAGAAACTGTCTGGACCTAGGTCCTGACATCGAACTGTGGGAGGGGTTTCACCACAATATCTGCCATACAGACGTCCCTGATGATCTGTTCGAGAAAAGGTAAAGATTTCTCATGGGAAAGATGTTATCAGCTACTGATTGTGATGGAGTTCAATCCTTGGTTACAGTTAATCTTTAAAGCTACTGATCCGAAACAAGTATGTAGAAGTGCTGTTTGGACAAGCCAAAAAGATCAGCAGGAAAGCCAGGCATTTAGCATTGTTTAAAAAGAAGTATAAATGGCAGCCGCTATATCTCTCTCACGACAAGGTTACTTTAAGAAAATCATGAGGAGTCAAACTATACTACAAGATTGTTGACCAAACCCATCTGGAACAAAGGAAGACAGCCTCCTGGCAGTTCTGTAAGGGGCAGAGTTGTGCACAGGCAAAGCAAGGTAATATTCACTGCAGCCCTCAGGTAAGATACTAGCAGCCTCATACTGACTGCAACTGGCAAGTGGAACAATTATAACCCTGTACTGACTGGTGCCTACAGAAACCTTCTATTTACTGCAAAATGATAGGATGCCTAGAGCCACGTAGCAGGTGGCCATTTCATGGTAACAGTTGCCCGATACTCAAGCTTCAGACACAAATTTTTTTCTTCACTTGTATCGCGACCCAACTAATGATCATCTTTCTGGGAAAAAAAAGTAAACGTGCTATTTGCAGTAAGTGACCTGCATGGTAAAACTTCATGATTTTATTACATACCAGCATCTCTTATCAGCAATATGTCCTCAAACACTAGGTGTCTCCAGAATAGACAGAGCTGTCATTGTGCATGTGTTATTGCAGAAAAAAGCATTCTACTCACTAATTAAAATCACATGATGTTATACATGGGAATGCAACTGGTGGTATCTGAAATAAAGATCTGGGAACTCACTGCTAAATCGGATTTTCGCTTGGGAGCCAGGGAGTCAAGCACTCCCTTATGCACCATGTAGATCCAATAAATTTGTGGATCAATAATCTGGTGGATCGTAGCTTTATCCATAAGGATATTTTTTGCCAGGATACATTTTTAGGAATGCATCCAAAACAACAACAATGTGGCAGATCTAGGTCATGATTAGCCCTTGCAGGTGGGGATTGTCATGCCCCTAAATTTCCTTTATTTCATGTCATCTTTGTGTTGGGACCTGTTTACTTTAAATCCAGCTAGCATGTTATCTTTGCTAGGTTAATTCCACTGTCTGGACAGTGATAACTACTGGTATCTCTCGGGCAAAATCTCCAGCTACTGTCGGGGCAGAAACCCGTGTATTATTTAGGGCAGTAACTACAACCAGCCAGACATCTGATAATTCCACTGATTTACAGAGGTACAGTAGATAGTAACTAGTCCTGCCATAGATTCTTCAAACGTGACATGTGCCGAGGTCTTGGCTGTCTCGGTCCCAGTGCCTCAGTCCCCAGTGATTGTTCTTTTCTGGCATGTCTGTCACTACATCTAAACTTTAACCCTCCTATCTATATTGGCGGTGGTCTCCTGCACATCTGCAGCACTAGAGAAGTGAGGAGGGTAACAGAGCCCGAGTTTTCATCTTCAGATGCAGGCTTACAATGTAAACTCTTGCTTTTCCTTTCTAATGCCTTTAAAGAGTTTTTGGTTCTCCAGTTGGTGTCTCTGGCAGTATCTATTCCACTTTCTTCTCAGGCGATCAGAGCCCAATGGTTCAGTGTTCCAGCTGCCCCAGAGCAAGTTCCAATCGCTTGATTGACAGAGAAATCCATTCCGAGTAATTCCTCTTCGGGTGGAACAGGCGACGGGGGATTTTGATCACTCTTGCTGCTGGGAAATGTAGGATTAGGCCTGAATAAGACAGCAAATCACATCTCCGTTTATGATAAATAGACACATTTAAGAAGTACTGCAGTGTACGTTAAATTCTGCTGTCATCATTGGGCTTGAGAACTCAGTATGGATTCTGTCTGCCATATTGTCATGTCCTTTTGTTGTCTAAATGCTTTAATTAACTCTTATGCATAAACATGGATTCCTGCCTTTGTACTGCCAGCCGTGCTCTGAGCACACATTAACCTTTGGGAGCATGCATCATAATGAGTTAGTGCTCCGTGGCAGAAATCAGATTTCCTTCACATATGGCAGCTTGGCCAAGCCAAAGTGCATATTTCAGATGCCGAAATGAGCTTAGCTTGTCTTTTTAGTCCTTTGACACCAAAATGTTCAAAACAGAGATAAGATGCATTCCCCCTCTGTATTTAGCTTATGCACATTAAGATCCAATGTTTTGGGATCCTTAATGGAATTGCAGTTTGATGAGGTAACGATTTTTTAAGGTACCTGAAAAATTCAGTCAAACACATGAAGGAAACAGGACAGATGAAATGAATACAGCAACATGTCAGATGTTACTAAATTCAGTTCAGTTTGTTTGGAGGAAAACAATGGTTTTGGACAGAGAAAGTTAGGGTAGAGGCAAGGTGGAATAGGCCTTCTTGCAGAGGTGAGTTTTGAGTGCTTGTTTGAAGGTGTTGAAGGAGCGGTCAAGCCTGATGGGCAGTGTTAAAAAGTTCTACAGGATGGGGGCGGCTCTAGAGAATTCTTGTAGTCACGCATGGGAGTGCAAGATGCATGGGGTGGTTAGGAGGAGGTCATTAGAGGAGTGAAGTGGACGGTCATGTGTGTATCTGCTGACGAGGTGCAGGAGACGGCTGTTTATTCTAAAATCAGGAAAGTGGAAAATAACTTTTCATAGCAGTGTATACCAGTGCCAATCAGACAGTGCTGTCTACACTTCCTGTTGTCCTTGTGTACCACACAGTAAAATCAGCTCAGCAACGTAACAGTGTGCTTAGGCCCTACAGGATGTGCAAAAAAATCATATATTTGAGAAAAGCTTTAGCAGCAATATCATTTGCTTTGCTTAAAGCAAACCTGAACTGAAAAAAAAAGTCAAAACAAACATACACAGGTCATACTTATGTCCCGCGTAATCTGCTAATCAATCTTTCTCCTCTTACGTCCTCTTTGTCCACAGTGATAGATGGAATTTTCCATCCTCCATTTTAAAAATGGCGACGACCCCGTAACAGCTTACAGGTCAGCACTTACAGGTTACCCACTAATATTGCTTGAGCCATAGTGAAACATGGACATTACCTTGCACATCAGTTATCCTTTCAGTTATTACTGACAGCAAACAGATAGCAAGGAGATATAAAAAAAAAACTGATGGTGGCCTATTCCCCAAAAATGGACAGGACACATGAGCTTAGGTAGTGGCAGTCTACATAGAAAAATTAAGAAAAAGTAAAGAAGAAAGTAGAGAGAGAAAAGGAACAAGAGAGTAGAAGGAAGAAAATGAAAGAAAGAGAGTTTTTGCAGTGTTTGCAGCCCCATATAAATGACATTATCGTATTTGGAAGATACGAAAATAATGGTTAGGTACACTAACTGGCAGGGTCCAAAAGTAATATAAAAGTTTATGCAGAAAATACATCAGATGAAACCAGATTTTAAGACAATCCACAATAGTATCCTCCATAGACTTGCAAGTTGAAATTGAGGGGTCACATACTAAGATTTATATGGGCCTTTCATACAGGTATGAATCAATGTGGCCAGGGCCAGTTTAAGTGGGACTGGAGCACTTGGGGCAAAGAAAACCCGGGGGACCCCAGCAGCAAAATCAGCCCCCATGGCCCCTGAGCCAGCTGCCCCCCCCCCCCCTCAGTTGGTCTCCCCTCCATTTCTCCCTGAGGCCCCTGCTGATTTGTGGATTCATTGTTACTCACCTGTCCCAGCGAGCTGCTCTCTCCATGCCCTGCTGCCTGCCTCTTCTCCACAACCTGGTGCTTGTTATGCATAGTATAGGCTGCACTGGGTCATGGAGAAGAGGCAGGCAGCGGGGATGAAGACTAGAGATGGCCCGAACGGTTCCCGGCAAACTTCCGGGGTTCGCGATTGCGGAGAACCGCAAACTTTTCCGGAAGTTCGATTCGCCCCCATAGTACATCATTAGGGTCAACTTTGACCCTCTACATCACAGTCAGCAGGCACATTGTAGCCAATCAGGCTACACTCCCTCCTGGAGGCCCTCCCCCTTATAAAATGCAGGCAGCGTCAGGCATTGGACTCACTTGTGTGCCTGCAGTAATTAGAGAAGGGATAGCTGCTGCAGACTCTCATAGGGAAAGCTTAGTTAGGCTCTTGTAGGCTTGTTAGCTTGCTCCTTGCTGATTCTTATTGCTAAAAAAGCACCCCAAAACAGTTCTTTTGAGATCTAATCTTGTTCTTGTGATCTATTTTTGTGCGTGTGTGTGTGGCCCACTTGCATTATATTTATATACAGCCCTGTCAGTCAGTCGCAGCTGGCCTTTGGCCCCTTAATTCCTACTGTGCCACTGCCAGGCCCAGCACATTCAGTGACTACTTGTGTGTTTGACAGGCAGCTGCACATTTGTAATCCCAATCACTGCACCTGTTCACTGTTTAGTCCACCTACCTACCTACCTACGTGAGCGCACGCATTGTTAATACCACCAGTTATTGCACCTGTTCACGGTACAAGTGTGTGTGTGTGTGTGTGTGTGTGTGTGTGTGTGTGTGTGTGTGTGTGTGTGTGTGTTTGTGTGTGTGTGTGTGTGTGTGTGTGTGTGTGTGTGTGTGTGTGTGTGTGTGACAGGTGCACATTTGTAATACCCAGCAGCACTGCATATACCTACCTACCTACTCACGTAAACGCACGCAGTGGGATATTTAATACCACCAGTCACTGTATCTGTTCACGGTATGTGTGTGTGACAGGTGCACATTTGTAATACCCTGCAGCACAGCATATACCTACCTATTGTTCAGTGCACCCACCTACCTACGTGAGCGCACGCAGTGTGCTATTTAATACCACCAGTCACTGCATACAGTGGAGGAAATAATTATTTGACCCCTCACTGATTTTGTAAGTTTGTCCAATGACAAAGAAATGAAAAGTCTCAGAACAGTATCATTTCAATGGTAGGTTTATTTTAACAGTGGCAGATAGCACATCAAAAGGAAAATCGAAAAAATAACCTTAACCCATTCAGGTTCCGTCGTTTTCACGTGAGAAATGTTCACCTCCCATTCATTAGCCTATAACTTTATCACTACTTATCACAATGCACTGATCTATATCTTGTTTTTTCCGCCACCAATTAGGCTTTCTTTGGGGGGTACATTTTGCTAAGAGCCACTTTACTGTAAATGCATTTTAACAGGAAGAATAAGAAAAAAATGGAAAAATTCATTATTTCTCAGTTTGCAGCCATTATAGTTTTAAAATAATACATGCCTCCATAATTAAAACTCACGTATTGTATTTGTCCATATGTCCCGGTTATTACACCGTTAAAATTATGTCCCTATCACAATGTATGGCGACAATATTTTATTTGGAAATAAAGATGCATTTTTTCCATTTTGCATCTATGACTATTTACAAGTTTAAAATAAAAAAAAATATAGAAATATTTCATCTTTACATTGATATTTAAAAAATTTAGACCCTTAGGTAAATATTTACATTTTTTTTATTGTAATGGTTTTTTTTTTTTATACTAAACATTTTATTTGGGTACTTTTGGGAGGGTGGGAGGTAAACAATAGATTTATAATGTAAATGTGTGTTAATTCTTTTTGTTTGTTTTTTTCAGGTGTAGTATTACTTTTTGGCCACAAGATGGCGGCCATGAGTTTGTTTACATGACGTCACTCTAAACGTAGCACGCGCTTAGAGTGACGCATCGGGAAGGAGACGGCCAGAAAAAGCTCAGCTTCCGAGAGAAGCTGTCGCTTTTTCAGCAGGGGAGAGGAATCAATGATCGGGCTCCATAGCCCGATACATTGATTCCTTGGCTACCGAATCCGCGGCCGGGAGTGCGCGTGCACGCGCACGATCGGCCGCGGGGGCGCGCGGTAGCGCGCATGGTTCCTGGACGTAGAAACTACGTCCAGGAACCAAAATAGGTTAAATAAAAGATAGCAACTGATTTGCATTTCATTGAGGGTAATAAGTTTTTGAACCCCTACCAACCATTAAGAGTTCTGGCTCCCACAGAGTGGTTAGACACTTCTACTCAATTAGTCACCCTCATTAAGGACACCTGTCTTAACTAGTCACCTGTATAAAAGACACCTGTCCACAGAATCAATCAATCAAGCAGACTCCAAACTCTCCAACATGGGAAAGACCAAAGAGCTGTCCAAGGATGTCAGAGACAAAATTGTAGACCTGCACAAGGCTGGAATGGGCTACAAAACCATTAGCAAGAAGCTGGGAGAGAAGGTGATAACTGTTGGTGCGATTGTTCGAAAATGGAAGGAGCACAAATGACCATCAATCGACCTCGCTCTGGGGCTCCACGCAAGATCTCACCTCGTGGGGTGTCAATGGTTCTGAGAAAGGTGAAAAAGCATCCTAGAACTACACGGGAGGAGTTAGTGAATGACCTCAAATTAGCAGGGACCACAGTCACCAAGAAAACCATTGGAAACACATTACACCGCAATGGATTAAAATCCTGCAGGGCTCGCAAGGTCCCCCTGCTCAAGAAGGCACATGTGCAGGCCCGTCTGAAGTTTGCCAATGAACACCTGAATGATTCTGTGAGTGACTGGGAGAAGGTGCTGTGGTCTGATGAGACCAAAATAGAGCTCTTTGGCATTAACTCAACTCACTGTGTTTGGAGGAAGAAAAATGCTGCCTATGAACCCCAAAACACCGTCCCCACCGTCAAGCATGGGGGTGGAAACATTTTGCTTTGGGGGTGTTTTTCTGCTAAGGGCACAGGACAACTTAATCGCATTAACGGGAAAATGGACGGAGCCATGTATCGTGAAATCCTGAACGACAACCTCCTTCCCTCTGCCAGGAAACTGAAAATGGGTCGTTGATGGGTGTTTCAGCACGACAATGACCCAAAACATACAGCAAAGGCAACAAAGGAGTGGCTCAAGAAGAAGCAAATTAAGGTCATGGAGTGGCCTAGTCAGTCTCCGGACCTTAATCCAATAGAAAACCTATGGAGGGAGCTCAAGCTCAGAGTTGCACAGACAGCCTCGAAACCTTAGGGATTTAGAGATGATCTGCAAAGAGGAGTGGACCAACATTCCTCCTAAAATGTGTGCAAACTTGGTCATCAATTACAAGAAACGTTTGACCTCTGTGCTTGCAAACAAGGGTTTTTCCACTAAGTATTAAGTCTTTTATTGTTAGAGGGTTCAAAAACTTATTTCCCTCAATGAAATGCAAATCAGTTGCTATCTTTTATTTAAGGTTATTTTTTCGATTTTTCCTTTTTGATGTGCTATCTGCCACTGTTAAAATAAACCTACCATTGAAATGATACTGTTCTGAGACTTTTCATTTCTTTGTCATTGGACAAACTTACAAAATCAGTGAGGGGTCAAATAATTATTTCCTCCACTGTACCTATTCACTGCACCTGTGTGACCGTACATTGTATTAGCCAAGTCAGTGCATACCTTTCATTTCATCCCCCCCAATATGGACAAAACAAGAGGCAGAGCCAAAGGCAGGCCACCTGGAAGGTCTGTTAGAGGTCGCGCTGTCGTGATTTCGTGTGGCCCTCGACCAAAGTACAGTGTTCAGAAGAAGGCACGTACCATCAACCCCCAATATTGTCAGGACTTAGTTGACTATTTAACACAGAACACCTCATCTTCCTCGCTTCCACACGGAAGCGTGACATATCTTCCTCCTCCTGCTCTGATTCTGGCACCCCACTTAACACTCCGTCGGCAGCCATCACCAAAGTGCCATCATCCCAGGGCTCAGTGGTGTGGAAAATGTTTGGTGTGTCTGCCTCAGATGAGAGCAATGCCATCTGCTTGCCTGCACGCCGTGTGACTGCCTGCCCCAAGACTAAGTTGGCCCCCACACAGCATCTCTGCCTGCAGGCCGCTTGACTGCCTTCACCACCACCACCAACAGAGTCCAGGACTCCAGGTGGCCGCTATAATAATTTTTCTGGTGCGTGTTCATGCCTGCCTAATTTTTCTGGCTGCACTGCAGCTGCAACAACAAAACAAAAGGCATGTACATGTGCCAATTCCCCTTCATGATCAATACCTTGCCGCGGTGAAGGGGCTTGCGTATCACAATGAAGCAATGACCGCCAGCTATATGAGTGTCTCGGGAGGGGGGGGGCACACCCAAGATAATAAGGTCGTTGCTTCATTGTGGACAGACCAAATTTGTGGTGCATTACGTAGTGAGTTTGGTGTGTCAGTGTGAAGCAGTACTCTAATTACACTCCCTGATTGATGTATACATATGCAAGATGTTTTAAAGCACTTTAGGCCTCCAATTTAACATGCAATGTGATTTCTGCCCTTAAAACGCTACTTTGTGTCAAATCCAGATTTTTCCCCGGGACTTTTGGCGTCTATCCCACTCATCCATGCAAAAACTCAGATGTTAGACCCCTTGAAACATCTTTTCCATCACTTTTGTGGCCAGCATAAATGTTTCTAGTTTTCAAAGTTCGCCTCCCCATTGAAGTCTGTTGCGGTTCGCAAAAGTTCGCAAGTTCGCAAACGTTTGCGGAGGTTTGCGAACCTAAAATCGAAGGTTCGGGCCATCTCTAATGAAGACAAAGCACAGATGGAGCAGCGCACTGCAACGGGTGAGTTACAATGCAGCAAAGACCCTGGGGAGACCACCACCAGTGGTGCCGGGGTCTTGGCAGCAGT
The DNA here is from genome assembly GCF_040937935.1 of Hyperolius riggenbachi. Taxonomy (NCBI): domain Eukaryota; kingdom Metazoa; phylum Chordata; class Amphibia; order Anura; family Hyperoliidae; genus Hyperolius; species Hyperolius riggenbachi. The sequence goes on along the minus strand of NC_090649.1, from coordinate 411,497,357 downwards.
CAGGGATCCTATGCCTTAATGTCAGCTCCGGCCCTGAACGTTGCAATGCATATGCAATGTACAGGGCATACATCACATGGACACAGAAATGTAAAGGGTGGTAGAAAGTAAAAGGGTAGCTAACACATATCGTCCAGCTGGGTCCCCCTTGTTCCAGGGCCCTGAAACAGCATCAGTGTCTGCTAGGACTATTGCTATGCTCCTGCCTTCCCATTTCTACACGTCTGTCCACAGCTCTGATATCGGAAGTGTTCTTTAACAGCAGCTAAGTAAATGTTTTGTGTTGTTAGGTATTTAAAGCTGAATGATCATTTGTAGCACATGAATGTCGCCTAAAAGCCTGTGAGTGGTTCTCATCTTCTGCCACCCCAGGGCTGACACAACAGAGAGCAATGTGTGATGTGTGGCCGTCCTGTCTGACCAGTGAACACAGCAATATTCAGAGACATCATGGCCACAGTTGAGTCAACACACTGAATATGGTCAGACAAAGAGCTTTTCAGCCTGACAGAGCACTTAATGACTAAATCAAAGTACATCACTCAGCAGCGTAAACAAATTAAATGACTTGTTTCCAAAGATTGCCCTCCTTACTTCTCTTGTATGTTTTATTTTTGCAGACAATTAGTTCACATTGAGAACGAGATTGGAATTGAAGTCTATGCGGAATCTCTGGATAAAGCTCTGCCTTGGAATCTGGGTATGAATCAGAAAGTGGATGTTTAATGCTTTGAGTGATGTAATTTATTACCAGAGGGAGCTTGGTAGACCTGCAGAGAGCAATGAATGCACTGGATGTATCTTATGTAAGCAGCGCACAATGTGTGCTTTATCTGACATGAGCCATGCTTTAAGAGATATATTTTTGTATTGCAGGGCACATTAATAGCAGACTGCGCTCCACAGTGTGTGTGCAAATTAAAGTAACTCCTATTTGTCCTTGGGGAATCTTGCAATGAATCATGGCCACATATGTGGACAATACCTGCTGATTTTCTCTATAATTTCCGAGCCAAGCCTAGACAATTATGTCGTAGCTATAGGAGCACTATTACAATGCATTCAGCTTCAGAAGTAAAGGCACAAAATGAGTCACCCTTTTGCACTGTTTTTGGCTTCACCAGACACCCCTGGCAGACTGATCTATATGGATAAGACAAATATTATTGTAAACTTAGAATAAACATTTACATCCACGTTATTTAAATGAGCAGGTTTTCATGGAAAAATGCAGACTGGTTGGAGCGATACTTACCCCCACTGTAGTTAGCCCAGCCCTCCCCATCTCCCAAGACTAAAAAATAAGGTTTTCTAGCTAGAATGGTAGGTTTCAGCAAAGGGATAGGCTTGTTTTAGCGATTGTTTAAATGGGTAACTTTAGACAGGAGAAAGGTTGGAGTTATATTGAGGTTTTGTCAGGGAAAGGGTCAAGATTGAACAAAAGATTTAGGTTAGGGAAATGAGAGGAGATCACAGTAATGGTGCCCATACATGGTACATTTTTTTCTTTTTTTTCCAATTAGATAGTTTCGCTCGATTAGTCCGTTAGATATTTGATTTGATCGTTTTGGTCAAATAAACGGATGAACATTTTTATTGTAACGTCTATGAGCACCATTAGGTGGATAACTTTGTTGTAAGAAAAACAATATGTATGGCCATTTCAGATCCCTATAATTCAGAGGCTAATGTTACTGCTAAAATGACCATACATAGATTTTTTTTTTCAACAGATCCTTTTAATCAAATGTGGCAGTGGTTTATTCATTCCCATCTTGACTGCTCAATTAACTTTCAATCAGTTTTGGGCAGTTTTTAAAGCAAACGCACAATTGGGTATTGCAGTAAATGTGAACTCTAGAGTGGAGAGTTGAAGGCCGCATACTTTGTACTGCACTGAGGAGTACTGAGTGGCAGCAATTCTGTTGACTGAATGACCATTGTGGTTGGATTTTAGTCAGACCACCTAGTCCACCTTTTCAGCAAAGCTTGGTGTACAGAGGCGCCAGAGTAGTATAAAAACGTTTAAAAACCGTCTAAAAGAGGGGGATGTTCAGGTGGACTTACCTCCCTCAAAAATATAAAACTCAATTGAGTCACAATGTATCAGGACAAATTTGTTTTATTTAACTCCACTTAGTGCAACGCGTTTCGCAGGTGTGGTCCCACTTCATCAGGCAAACAGGAGTATAACTCAATGGGTCTAAATGCAGAAGTGAGCGCCTCACTCACAGTTGCATTAAATGGAGTTAAATAAAAAAAATTTGTATTGATATATTTTGACTCAATTGAGTTTTATATTTTTGAGGGAGGTAAGTCCACCTGAACATCCCCCTCTTTTAGACATTTTTTAAATGTTTTTATTCTACTCTGGCGCCTCTGTACACCAAGCTTTGCTGAAATCTTTATTCCACCCTCGGTGGAGGGGTGCTACCCCGTTTCTTATCTACAGAGAGCGACATCTTAAAAACCTGAGTGGGGTCAGGTTCTAATACTCCCCAACTGCACTTGAAGTGGTTGCCTATGGGTAACCCATGTTTGTGAGTATATCTAAGATTTTTTTGCTTTAAACCACAACCAACTTAACAATACTACACCATATTGGGCTCTCGATTTCTCTTTGTTCTTCCAAGCACCTAGTCCGCCTACCCAACTTGGGTCAGTGTTTTAAGTATTGGAGGTAGAGGATCACCAGGACCACCAGACAACTGCCATTGTTTAAAAGGAAGTAAATAAATATGGTAGACTCCATACTTCTCTCTTTCTGCCTGACAGCTGTTTCGCAGGCTAAACCTGCTTCTTTAGGGGCACAAACACGTACAAGACCAAAAGTGGCAATTTAAATAGGTGGTCATCATCACTTACCCCGTCCCCCTCTGGCAGCGTGGAAAGCAACACCAAAACAAACCAGCTTCTGGGTTGTGAAATCAGTCCTCAAGGTGCAGATTTGTGGGCGGCTGCATGTAGTCTACACTGTGCATCTGGTCCTGCCTGGTTTCCCAGAAGTTTGTGGCATCATTGGTCTGCTATTGGTAGACTGGTGTGGAAGGGGAGGGTGCGTTGGGTCATGTGGAGCGCTATTGGTAGACTGGTATGGAAGGAGTGGGTGTGTTAAGTCAAGTGGCTGCCACTGCCTTTGCACTGCTGTGTATACCCGACTGGAAATAAAGCGTTTTGAAAAGGAGTAGTCTATTTAAGAGCGTTTTAGAGAGATTTGCATTAAAGTGGACCCAAATTAAAAAAACAAGATTTCAAAAATAAAATCTATTTTCTAAATTATAATAATAAATAGCAGCCTTTTTTCAGCTGCATGATGACAAATATAAAATATTTTACATTTATTGGAGGAACCCCTCCCTTCCTTTCAAATTGCCGGGACAAAATCCGGCAAACTGATGGAGTAGATGGTGTCCGGCAATGGAGGAATTGCTAATGGCTGCCCCCAGTATAACCCTAGTTATGAAAAGAAAAGGGTGAAAAGCATGCACGGAAATGATCATAGGTTTGAAGGAGTGTTTATTTATCTTTGTATGTGTCAGAGTGGTGCAAGTAAATCTTTTTAATAAAAAAAAATGTTTGGTTTGGGTCCGCTTTAATAATGAATATCCTCAATAGGTATTTGAGCACCTTGGTTTTGCTGCTGCCATAGCATATGCAAGATTCCCCCAAAAGATTGAATTTCACATTGTAGGTTGAAAACAAGATCTGATTATATGGATTCATTTCGCAATAGAGTGCATCATTTTCAGGCTAGAGTAAGAACAATCGCTAATAATGGTGTGCTACTGGATTTTGGATTGGCTACAATGAAAGCAGCACTGACCAATAACCAAACAGCAGTGGTAAACACATGTCCTGTGCGTCAGCGGAAGTCCAGCTTCTTAGCACCTGCCTCTAATTCATGTCCTGAGGGTGTTCCTGTGTCTCCTGCTTGCTACGCAGTGGGGAGAGCCTGCCAATATCCTCATACAAGACATAAGCTTGTTGTGTCTGCTAACACTGTACCAATACTAGAAACTATAAAGTCATAATCTGAAGTCAGAATAAACCTTCACTTCAAATATACAATTTTCATAAGCTTCGTGTTGTCTTGGCAAACAGAATATATTGACTTGCTCCCACTTTAAGCCAGAAAAGGGAAGGGTGTGTTATCCGTGGCTCCCTTGTCAGCTGCTACATCCTGCTTAGAACCTTCACAGCCTTTCTTTTCTAAGACGAGCCTTTCAACAATCGCTCTTTATACTTGACATTTTCTGTATTAACATTTACATTTTGCTTATGAAACATTATTACTGACAGCTTTTCAAACACGACAAATTAGAGGACAGTTAAGGTCTATCATGAAACATTGACTGAGGCGCCAATGCCTGGCACTCACCATACCAGTACAAATATGGGTCAACATCTAATACAACTGCTCTGAGAAGATCTGTTCATTTCTCATATCCAAGCTTACCACTGAATGATATGTGCACTGGGAGAAATCTGTGCAGCTTTAAAAGTCATTCAAAAAACAGAGCTTTGGAATACAATTTTAAATGGTATATAAACTGTAGTGGAGGGGAAAAAATCCTTCTGTGAAATGTGCATTTTTCAGGCTAAGTTCACAGTGCTTAGTGTCAATTCACTGCCCATACAGTTCTATGTGGCTGTTCACAGTACTGCGCTGTAACTGATCGTGTTATTCTAACTCGCTGCATGCAGGCTTTGTACTAAAGCCTATGTCCAGTCTCCATTGCAGTTCACACTCATTATAATGTGTGCGTTATGTAACTGCCCTCTGTGAACCTAGTCTTAACCTCCTTGCCGGTCTAATTAACGCCGGCAAGGAGACAGCGCAGAACGTTGTTTTTTTTTTTTTTTAAATCATGTAGCGAGCCCAGGGCTCGCTACATGATAGCCGCTGAGCGGCGGCATCCCCTCACCCACTCCGATCGCCTTCGGCGTTCAGAGTAAGCAGGAAATCCCGTTCAGAACGGAATTTCCTGCAGGGCTTCCCCGGTCACCATGGCGACAGGGCGGGATGACGTCACCGACGTCATGGACGTCAGGACGTCACAGGGAATCCCGATCCGCCCCTCAACGCTGCCTGGCACTGATTGGCCAGGCTTTGCAGGGGTCTGGGGCGGCTCAGCGCGGCGGGTAGCGGCGAATCGGCGGGTAGCGGCGGCGATTGCGTACTACACGCAGCTAGCAAAGTGCGTGTAGTACGCGGGATAACCGGCAAGGAGGTTAAAGTGAACCCAAGGTGAAAATAAAAGAGATAAACCATTATACAGTATGTATCCTCCTACTCCTAAAAATGACCTTTTTTTTAGATCTCACGGTTTTATTTTATATTTAAACATTTAAATAGTAGGTTGAATGTTTTACTGTCTAATCAGTGGCAGCTTATTAAGTGTCCCAGAGTTAGAAAAAGATCAGTAGTTCATGTATTTTATCTCTCCCTGTCCTCAGAAATTGTATTCTGCCAGGAAAACTGGAATTGCTTTAATTTGCTCATCAGTGATGTTTACTATATTCCGGACAAGGTACCTACAAGACAGAAGCTTTCACTTACATGCCTAGAAATTAACTCTTTCAGGCAGCAAAATAAAACAAGCAAGACAGCCTGGTTATTAATGTTTTGTACTGTACATACACGTTTATCTCATCATTGGGTTGATTTACTAAAGGAAATAGCGCGAATGGTCTCCTGTTACTTGTGCTATTTCCACAGCGTGCTTTAAATGTAATGCACTGCACGCTACGCTACACTATACCAAATAGGCTGCTTGTCAAGTGACAGGCAGCCTAATGTGCCAATCAGAGTGTGGGGATCACGTCCTTTATAGTAATTGGACACGAAGGGGCGGGAGGAGAGGAGCGCTCCTTATTTGCAGGAAGGAGGCTTAAGGTAATAGCGTTCGCTATGCTGCACTACCAGCAGCATAGTATGCGCTTCTGTGTATGCGCACACTACGTGGCTTATAGCACACGTAGCGTGCAGTGCATTACATTTAAAGTACTCTGTGGAAATAACCCGAGTGACAGGAGATTACTCGCGATATTTCCTTTAGTGAATCAACCCCCATGTCACATGTCGCCTCTGGTATTTTTTATGGATTTTACTAAACATCACAGCCAAGCTTTCCTCTGTGTGACGTTCATACAAAAAAAAACTGGGAATTTTTCCAGTTGTTCAAGAAGAGACATGAGTGCATGGAAGCTTTTAATACTCCAAACAGTCATAGTTGCAAGTAACATGAATTTGGAACACGTAAAATTCCACTTTCTTTGCAAATTGCACATACCCACTGTTACATTTCTAGAGATCCTTTCCTGGTTGGATGCTCTAGAATAAGAGCGAGGGTTTATGTTACAATCCAAACTGCTGAATTAGGAACAGCTAGATATGCTCCTGAAAGCCTATACACATTTTCCCAGCATGTAAAAATTAAAAATCAATAAAAAATACAGGGGCTTGTAATACTGTATTCTGAAGTATTCAGGGTTCTTTTTCAGGAGTCCATCTTCCTCAGCAGCCTTTTCTGCAGCATGGCTCCTGTCTTATTGACACAAGCAGGGCCAAATTTTCCATTAGGCACTGTAGGCGCATGCCTACAGGCGCCTGATGAATGATGGAGAGGCGGCTCACTTCTGTCCCAGAGTGCCTCCTTCCCTATGCAGGGTCCACAGGGACACCTGTGGCTACCTACGTGGGGTAGGGAAAGTAGGAAAGAGGTAACAGCTGGGTCAGCCAGCACATTTGTAGTGTGTTTCGGTGGGAGGTTGTGGATTCGAGGAGGGCGAAGTCTTGGGTGCCAGAACATTTGTGCCTATAGGCTCCTGTGATGTAAATCTGGGCGTGGACAGAAGGCCTCTCCCTATGTTGCTTATAGTTTTTAAATTTGCATATGAAGTCTGTGGAAGAGGTCCATGTTCTTCCGTTCAAATAATACCTTGCCACCACTGTTTCTAGACTTGCTTGATCGAGTCTCCCCGCTGCATGGTAGCCCAAGTCTATAAAGAAATGAAACTGCTAGCAAGCTATTAATTTAGTGGAAGCACTCAAAAACAATTGACCTACAGTACTTCAGAGTCTCTTCAAATAGGATAGAAGGCTGCAAGCAGTGCAGTACAAACAAGACAATAGCCATACTACTGACTCAGCTGGGGATGTGCTCATTTACATAAATAACAACCCTAGTTTTTTTAACACTTGCTGTACTGGAAAATAGATACTTCAGACAATTTCTTAGGGCTAGTACTACATGTACCTTTGTTTATCTCATCATGTCACATGTTATGTCAGGTACACGTGAACTCATTCTCTGTCAGTAGTGGCTGTAAAAGTTTGTCTGTTAGCTTAATAGCTTAAAAATGAATGTATTAATTACACAACTGTATTAATTTATATGTAATATTAGACACTTAATTTAAGCAAAACTTTACTCTCATGGTTAAATGAGCAGCACAGAATTTGTTACTTATTCTCCACACCTGATAAAATCCACTGACTATTAGCAAACTGGAAGAATTCCATATCACAATCTCTGTAAAGAATGCTGTAGTACCTTGCCTCCCAGAAAATAAGACCTACCTCGAACATAAGACCTCCCCCCCCTCCCCCTTCCCCAATGTAAAAAAATAATGATGGAATTCAGGGTTTGGAGAGTTATAACAATAACTCTTGTAATGACTCTAACTAATGACAGATTGTAATGACATAACTATGTTTCAATAAGTGTAGCTTTTTTTCAAGATAAAATGTAGATTGTTGCTCATGGAAAAATAGACACCACCTGAAAAGAAGCCCTAGTGCATCTTTTGCAGCAATAATTAATATATGACCTGTCTTATTTTCTGGAAAACATGATGTGTCTTATGCACAAATCTGAAAGTAACCAGTATCCTGAGAATATGAGCCGCACCACACAGCTCTAAATTATCAGTTCATCTTTTATTATGCTCATTTAAATTACAAAAGCATACTCATAATTACAATTGTTAAAAAAAACAGGTGACCTCAACTCAACCCCTCTACAGGATAATGAACTGCTGATATGAAGAATTGATTAGGGCCAAAGTTACAAGCTGCATTTTAAATTGATTAATCAAAAAATATATATAATTGAAATAAAAAATAAAGTACTGCTGCTTGCAGGTGCAGGGAATAGGTAGTGAAATGTAACCACAGTACTGCAAGCTATAAGATCTATGACAAGTTGCAAAAAAGTGCAATCATACTGCATAAACAACTAAACATAAAGTACTGCTGCTGTCGGGGAGCAAAAGAGAATTGGAGAAAAAATGTAAGACGAAAAAAAAGTTACAAATTTCATATGTAGACAACCTATGAATATTCATTCATATGCAACACTGAACCTTTGTGCTGTAAGCAATAAGACTTGTGTGTAAAGTAAATAAGGACTGAGGTAGAGGATGGACAGGGTATTGCTAAACAGTGACTGGTACAAATACTGGCAGTACGAGGCAGATGAACAAAATAAAGTGCAGTGCTACAATGCAAACGGTATTCAAATACAGATCTCTTCAGCAGACTAACATTACGGCAAAGTGAGTACTCAGCGGCAGTAATTTTGGTCATTAACTCAGCACAATTTGGAGGCTATTGTCTGACATGTATCGCGGTCACATGACAGCTTCATCAGAACCTCGGCAGCCGTACTCTAATTTTGGTCATTAACACTTTTTTTCAAGTTTTGCAACTTCACCTTATCACTGTTTTGTTTGTTTTTTCTGATTCATCAATTTAAAATGCAGTTTGTAACTTTGCCCTTAATCAATTGTTCATATCAGCAGTTCATTATCCAGTAGAAAGGTTGAGTTGAGGTAACCTGTTTTTTAACTATTTTAATTATATGCTTTTGTCATTTAAATGAATATAATAAAAGATCAACTGATTATTTAGAATTGTATGGTGTGGCTGAATTTCTATTGATGCTGCTTTCTTTCATATTTGTGTCCCTGAACTTACACACCTGTAATCAGTTCAGTATTGCTCCCCTCTCCTAGTAGTTTGTTTGTGTTTTATATACACATCTTACTTTCTCACATGTTAGCAAGCTAATATAGTTAACCCTTGCAATACATAGAGCTGAATAAAATAAAGTTTTAAGTGTACTGGAGGTGACATGTGACATGATGAGATAAATATGTTTATACAGTTCCAAGCACACAAATAACTTGGCTGTGTTTCTTTTTTATCTTTGTGCCTAAAAGAGTTAAACTTCAGATGTGCAAGTGACGGTTTCTGTCTTGTCTGAACCTTATCGGATTAAAGAGTAAAGGTGGCCATACACTGGCCCGATTTGCCGCCGTTTCGACAGCAGATTCGATCACTGGGATCGAATCTGCTGCCAAACGTTCGCGCTACAAGCCGAATTTCGATCCATTTCGTCCGATCCCGTCGATCGCTCCATGCGGAAAATTACCGTCGATCGCCCGCGGGTAGGGAGCACGTCGCTAGCGGCGTTCGATTGCCCGACGACTGACGCAATAGAGCCGCATACATTACCTGCTCCGCCGGCGCAACTACCCCCAGTCACCTCTGCTCCGTGTCCGCGCTGGTCTCCGGCATGCTTCAGTTCCTCCTGCCCGGAAAGAAGTTTAAACAGTAGAGGGTGCTCTACTGTTTAAACTTCCTGCCGGGCAGGAAGAAGCAAAGCAAGCCGGACCTGGAGACCAGAGCGGAGACAGAGCAGCGGTGACCGGGAGGACTCGCGCCGGCGGAGCTGGTAATGTATGCGGTGGGGGGGGGTGGGCGGCGGCAGCAGCACCACCACCACCACAACAGATTGTGAACGGTTTCAGGCTGAAATCGGTTCACAATCTGTTTGCAGTAAAGGTAGCCATACGATCCCTCTCTGATCAGATTCGATCAGAGAGGGATCTATCTGTTGGTCGAATCTGATGGCAAATCGACCAGTGTATGGCTACCTTAACCCTCACTGATAAGGAATTACAGCCATAAAACATTTTCCTGCAGACCAGAGCTTCTGAAAGCAGGGAATATATTTAAAAAAGTCAATAGTTCATGCAGAGCTGGTCCTTGACTTTTTGCTGCCTGTGGCAAACTTGTGAGGATGCGCCCCCCCCTCCCCCCGCATTGGAATAGGCGCACAACACCCGACAATTTGCACCGCACGTTATAGCTGTGTGAGCCCCTCCAAAAATACCCTCAGCATAGGTAGGTAGCCAGTTATACTGTTGGTAGCTAGGTACAGTTGCCCTCAGTATAGGATCGCCAGGCACTCTCTTCACTTCCTATTTCTGCCTGGTGCTGCCCCCAGACTTCTTCCGCCTGAGGAAGTCGCCTCACTTGGCATCATGGGCGGACCGGGCCTGAGTTCATGTATTTTAGCTCTTGAACACTTAGTAGACTGCCATTGAGCTGAGACAATAAAACTATAATAAACAAATCTACTTTGTAAATGTTAAAACATGAAATAAAACCATGTGATATCCAAAAAAAAAAATTAATCTAAGAGCTAGGAAGATAGAAACAATTATAGCTCCCAACTGTCCGTCTTTTGGAGGGGCAATCCCCCTTTGAGAACCCAGAACCTCTGTCCCTCTTTCTTCCTCATTTGTCCCTCTTTCAGAACTGATGTACAGATCTATGTAAATATATGTATTTTTCTATTAAAATGTGTTTAATTGACTCTAAACTGTATTCCTGTCCTGTAAGTTGATATATTTCTTATTTTGAAATATTAAAATGACGGAAAATGAACAAGGATAGAAAGGGCGTGTGTCTGGGACGTGATTAGGGGTGTGGCTTGTTTTTTTTTAATCTTTTTTTATCTTAAAAAGTTGATAGGTATGAACACAATTGTTCATCTCATCTGTATATTTTCACCTCATGCTCACTTTAACTTTTGTAACTTTTCAGAACTGTTACATAGTTGACAAAAATTACACAACATTGTGCAGCTTATGCCTAGTCTCCCAATTCATAAGTACAGTATGTCACCAGGTGCAGAAAGAACTAGATTTGAAGGAGACAGTATCAACATGACATTAACTTAACACAGATATCTTATCAGACATACACATCCACTACATTGTTAACCTTTGCTATCATATATTCTAATAGCCAAATTCTTCACATGACTTGAAGGTTACACTGAATATTTACCTGTTTCCAGTGCAGAGAAATTAGGCAGGAAGCTACTATGTACTGTGTGTGTGTGTGTGTGTGTGTGTGTGTGTGTGTGTGTGTGTGTGTGTGTGTGTGTGTGTGTGTGTGTGTGTGTGTGTGTGTGTGTGTGTGTGTGTGTGTGTGTGTGTGTGTGTGTGTGTGTGTGTGTGTGTGTGTGTGTGTGTGTGTGTGTGTGTGTGTGTGTGTGTGTGTGTGTGTGTGTGTGTGTGTGGTGTGCGTGTGTGTGTTTGTGCGTGCGTGCGTGCGTACGTGCGTGCGTGTCACCTTTTTTCTGATATCTGTTCTATTGGTAGACATCTGTTTCTGTAGGGACTCATTTAAACTTTTCACATCACATTTTACATATGTAATTAACAAATAGCAATGCTCTACCCATAGCTTTTACTGTAACTGTTAATTAAATTAACTGTAGATATAGCATAACGCAGACACTAAAACTGCACATAACAGGTTGTGTAAAAAGCACTAAATGGGCTTAATTCACTAAACCGTGATAACTGATATGTTAATACTGATAATACTGTTACAACGTGCGTAACATTTTTCAAGTATGCAATCGCGAATTTTCAAGCGAAAATGGCCGAGTTTTCCGAAAATTCGCATTTGCGCACAAAAAATGTTACACACGGTATAACGCACACAAAACGCTAGCGCGACCGTGATATCAATTGTAACGGTTTAGTGAATTAAGCCCATAATGTGAAGGGGACCTGAGTAACCTTTTCTGTGCTTCCTCTTCTGACCTCTTTTGGCCTGCTAGGAATATCTACGCCTTTGCTAGGGAGACCACCCCTGAGTGCAGTTTATATATATTGTATGCTTTGATCCTGTAATGGTGCTACCACATTTGGAGAATCATAGAGCATGACAAGAGTAAGTGTGCACTACCCTATGGCCCATATGCAATTCGTGTTTTCTCTTAAGTTTTCTCCTAAGTGGTATTTTCACAATTTGGCAATAAAATGCCTTATGAACCACCAGCAAGCGAAAAAATACTCAAAATAATTTTTATAGTACTTTTTCACCTACTTTTTGTTACTTTTTCAATTGCAAAGTGCTGAGAAGGTGTTTAACCACTTTACCACCACCAGTACGAGTTTCTACACTCCTGTGTTTACATAAATATAAACAAATAATAAACACTTGGCTCTGTTTCTATTTTTAGAACACACTAACTCTGTATCTCCACCTTGTGGCCAAAACGTAAAACCACATCCAAATACCCTATTATACACCTTCCCATAGAAAAATGAAATACATTTTCATTATTTTTAAAAACCCTTGGAGGTCAAGTGATTAAAAAGGAGTTGAAAACTTATCTCCTAGGAGAAAAGTCAGGAGAAAAAGTTAGTTGTATATGGGCCTATGAGTCAGGTCTGTTTGTTGGTTATAATATTTCCCAGAATTCAGTTGTTTTTATACTGGCCCACCACATCAACATGAGGGGATACAACATAAGGCTGCTGCTGCCCAGTTCAGTCACAAATGAGGAGTTAGGCTTCCTTTGTGACCCCCACAGAGAAAATGATTAGGTAGCCTTTGTGCCCCTTGTCCCCTACGTCCCCATAGCCCCATGTCATTATTAGTTAGCCTTTATGTGCTCCAGATGTAAGCATAGTAGCGCAGCGGAGCACAGTACATTACATTTCATTCTATTCCAGTGGCTGGTCAGATCCACAGTCCTCTCTTCAGTGCAGCTGTACAGTACATCTTATACTTCTGTTTGGTTTCAGTTTCTACAAGTCACGTGACATGTATTGGGAGCGCAAAGGCTGTACCACCTGGCTGCCATAAGAAATGGAGCATGGATGTCACCTGACCTGCTGTCGGAAGCAGGGAAAGGACCATGCTCCACTTTGTTACTCAGCAAGTCAGCGCATGATGGGGGCCCTGAGAAAAGAGATGGGGTAAGCCCACCGTGGTTGCAGGGGTCACGGGAGCTATTATTCCACTCTCTGGTACTAACCACTATCTTACTGCAAACACCACACAAGGCCTGCCATTTTTCAGAAGCTCTGATCTAGTCATCTATCCATCCCAATCTGGGCCTCGTCAGAGTCACTCAGATGTACTGTATATGCTTGCTCATTTATTTTTGCTTTGAACACATCACCTATAAAATGGACTGTTTGATTGCTGCCTAATGTATCCCACCCTTTAAACAGCACCACTGTAATGAAAGAATCTATATTATTCACTCAATTGGTGTAGCAGATACAGTAGCTTATTTTCTTCTGCAGAAACCACATTCTTCCACATAATGTTTTAGTATCTAATTAATTAAAATTAATATTATTTATTTTTTTATTTATTGTATTTATAAAGCGCCAACATATTACGCAGCGCATATTAAAACTACTACATGCATATTAAAACAGTTTGACTGAACTGAGAACTGAGGCTTTAATATGGATATCAGGAATAAGTACATCATTTGGGGACTGTCAGAGCTGTATATTGAAATGTTCTATTTGTGTCCATATTTTTGTGTAAAATATAATTATTTGCTGCATATATTACTCCTAATATCCATAAGGCTTGAAAGGTTATGTCCACAATCAGTCTCTATGCCCCAATCTAGTGCCGTGACACTGAGCCCGGCCCGCGGTCTTCACCTATAGACAAGCCTCTGCGTGAACATGACACTTTAGTTGTCTCCTGACTACGCTTACCCCCAGGTCTTAACGTGCAAGGCATACAGACTGAAGTAGAGTGGACAATTACCCCCCAGAGCCCCACTGAGGCAAGTATCAACAGAGTTCAAGAGTTCACAAGTGTCAATCTGTAATAGTACCTTGATGATGAGGCCCACAATGGTAACAGGCAGTCAGCAGATCCAGTGACAGGCAATGGTTGCTCCAGGCAGCAAGCGAGAGTGTCCAGGTAACAAGCAAGGTCAGTCCAGGCAGCAGGCAAGAGTATGCAGGTAACAAGCAAGGATCGGTTCAGGCAGCAGACAAGAATGGTCAAAAACAAACCAAGGGTCAATTCCAGATATTAACAATATTAGTAAGTGCACACCCAGCAACTAGCCACAGCTATGCTATCATGGGCGATGACTGGGAGCACTCAGCACGTTTAAATACAACTCTCATCCAATCAGTGGCTGGCCACACTCCGCACATCCAATCAGACAACAGTACCCTGCCTAAGTATCAGCTGTAAATATCAGCTGACCCAGCGCTGTCAGCTGACCCAGCGCTGTCAGCTGACCGCAGTCAGCTGACTACTGTTTGCCTTTGCGGAGGGCGTACTGTGTCTCAGGAAGTGCGGCCTGTGTCTCAACCTGCACGTCATCAAAGGGGAACAAGCGCCGAGACCAAAAAGTAGAGGTCTCAGCCCCGGCTCTCAGTGCAACTTTCAGCATAAACAGGTAAGTTCCTTACATTAGCACAATGTGATATATATGTTGTCTTTGGCATTAAGGTTGCCATATTTCCCACAGAGGCGATTTAAAGCAAACCTGAAGCGAAAAAAAACCTATGATATAATGAATTGTATGTGTAGTACGGATGAGGAATAGAACATTAGTAGCAAAGAAAATAGTCTCATATTTTTATTTTCAGTTATTTAGTTTTTTGTTTTATAACATTGCATCATTCTGTCATATTTGCAGTTTCCAAACCACACTCTGTCTTTTAAGCTATAAAACAAAGCAGAAATAATGACCCTTTGAACTTCCCTGCGGTAAAAGGTTATCTCAACCTGTCTCTTACTTTTTCTTTGATTGGATCTATGTTTCTTTGATGGGAAGTACTTCAGAAAACCCAAGTTTGGTGGTAGAGGTCAGAGAATCTCTATTGCATAGATAACAACTGAAGTTTCTTAATTTTTCCTGTACTGGAAAACAATATGAGACTCTTTTCTTTGATACTAATGTTCTATTTCTTAGCTGTACTACACATACAATTCATTATCTCATAAGTTTATTTTTGCTTCAGGTTTGCTTTAATAAGCAAAAGAGTCCAGAACAGTTCTCAGTATTTAGTTATCTATATTACCAGTGGCCGGTTCAAAGAAATAGGGGGTAAAACACAGGAATAATGTCCATTAAATTGTGCTTCTCTCTAGTAGCTGGTACAATCAGAGAGCTACTCAGCACTGGATGTATTTTGTTTTGTTCTGAGGACTGGTGTGATTAGATTTACAGGTGCTCTAATTTGAATTATGCTAGTCACATTTGCATGAAAGTCTCCTACGATAGTCAAATGCATCTGCAATGTTCCATAAACATTGAAGTTAAATTACATCTCCTAATCCCTTTGCTGATGGAGAGCCGTGTAGTAAGCTGCATTGTGCACTCCAAAGGTTTGTTTTTCTTTTATTTTCATTACAATTATAAAACTATGGGAGAAAAACTCCTGCAAATATTTTAGCAGCAAAAACTAGTTCACACCTGGGGGTTGATTTGATAAACTTCTCTGATGCCTTTAACACCTGTTTTAGCTTTTTTTTTTTTTTTTTTTTTTTTTTTTAGTAATTTGCTTACTTTACTTAATCTCATGATTCTAAAACAATTAACAGATTTTGAGAAAGATTAAAGATTTTACATTAATGTAGTGTCCAATTAAGCAGGTGAATTAATACATATGCATAACTTGTGTATAAATGACCTCATTCAGTATTTGAATGATTCATGATAGCTTTTCAGCAATGCCCCATGTGTGAGTCATGGACTAACTTAACCTATTTTGGTTTCTGGACGTAGAAACGACGTCCAGGAACCATGAGCGCTACCGCGCGCTCCCGCGCGCTCCCGCGGCCGATCGCGTGCGTGCATGCGCGCTCCCGCGGCCGATCGCGTGCGTGTATGCGCGCTCCCGGCCCGTGGTTCGTTAGCCAGGCAATCAGTGAATAGGGCTATGGTGCCCGATCACTGATTCCTCTCCCCCGCTGAAAAAGCGACAGCTTCTCTCGGAAGCTTCGCTTTTTCTGGCTGTAACGTACCCCATGCGTCGCTCTAAGCGTGTGTTACGCTTAGAGTGACGTCATGTAAACAAACTCATGGCCGCCATCTTGTGGCCAAAAAGTAAAACTACAACTAAAATAAAAAAAATAAAATTCAAACACACATTTACATTATAAATCACTTGTTTACATCCCACCCTCCCAAAACTAACCAAATAAAATGTTTAATATAAAAAAAAAACATTACAATAAAAAAAACTTTTTAAATATCAATGTAAAGATGAAATACTTCTATATTTTTTTTTATTTTAAACTTGTAAATAGTGATAGATGCAAAACGGAAAAAATGCACCTTTATTTCCAAATAAAATATTGTCTCCATACATTGTGATAGGGACATAATTTTAACGGTGTAATAACCGGGACATATGGGCAAATACAATACGTGAGTTTTAATTATGGAGGCATGTATTATTTTAAAACTATAATGGCTAAAAACTGAGAAATAATGAATTTTTTCCGTTTTTTCTTATTCTTCCTGTTAAAATACATTTACTTTAAAGTGGCTCTTAGCTAAATGTACCCCCCAAAGAAAGCCTAATTGGTGGCAGAAAAAACAAGATATAGATCAGTTCATTGTGATAAGTTGTGATAAAGTTATAGGCTAATGAATGGGAGGTGAACATTTCTCAAGTGAAAACGACGGAACGCGAATGGGTTAAGACCTGCAAACAGCAGGTGTTAACTGCATTTGTTATATAATTTCAAGTTTTTGCTGCTTGTACCTGTTCGTTTATTTTGTACTTACACTTAAAAAACAACATGGCACCCCCCCCCCCCCCTCCCTGGCCAAAGAGAAAAAAATCTATTCCAGACCCTCCCCCAGATTTAGGAGCTGGCAATGAGCAGCCTCTGCTCTAATCACCAACTATTATGTGAAACTAGGTGCCGCAGTAATGTTATACTGCGCAGGGCACGTAAGGGTAATTCAGAGTTCTAGCGATCGCCGGACCCCAATTTACTCCTCTCCCTGATAAGGAGAGGGGAACACCGAGAGCCCAATATAGTACAGTATGCACTGTAACTTATGGATATAGAAGGAGAAGTATAATGTTATACTCACAAATCTGGGTTACCATATCAGGCAACCACTTTGAAGACCGGTGGGGAGTATTAGACCTTTCCCCACTCAGGATTAAGAAGTCGCTCTCTGTAGATCGGAAAAAAGGCAACCAAGTCCCCTGCACCATGGGTGGACACATTTATTGTACAGTTGTACAGAAGCGGCAAAAGTATAAAAGTAGGATCAAATGTTTTAAAAGAGAACAATGGGGGGTTAGGGGTGGACTTACCTCCCCAAAATAGAAACAGAAAAAATGTTGCTTAATTCAACAAAAGCGATTTATTTACATACTCCAAATAGATGCAACGCGTTTCGTAGGCACATCCCACTTCATCAGGCTATAAAATTGGAGTACATTCTCAGTACAAGCTTAGCACCTCAGGCACCTCACCGGCGGCGTACACATACACAAGCCTGTTATGACCATCAGCAATGTTCAGGGGTGTTTTACAAGGATTAGAGCACATCCTTATAAACCCAGCTGTGGAGCTCCAGCATAGATTTGCAGGTTGTAATGTCAGCTGCAGCAGTAAATTCAAATAAGGTTGCATAAGCCACACCTTCCCTCCACAAGCCCTGGCTGATTAATAGCGGCAAAGCCATGGGCCTGAATTTCATTAAGAAAAAGAGCTTGAAGAAGATGGATCTCCTTCCAGAGGCTCCTCAAGCAGGCTGAAAAGACTGTAGCCAGCAGGACAGAAGGCACACTGCGTCAAGCAGGAGATCGGGGCAGGAGTCCTATAAACCCAAAGTCTTCTAGCAAGTTACAGATGATAAGATATTACCAATGTAGTTAAATGTAATGTTTACACATTTTGAACAAATTTGTGAGGAATCTCCAGTACACTTCAATGAGGTTGGGGGACAAGTCTTTTTACTTTGAATTTGTGAAATCAGGTAGCACCATAGACTTTCCTTCACACCTTATTACCTAGCAATTCACCAGGCCACATTCGTAGTGTGTGTCGCGCACACACTAAAGGATCCAAACCGTTGTCTCTAGGGGGAGTGCAACAGGTGGAAAAGAGGGATGAGGCCCTCTATGCAGTATTCAATAGAAGAAAAAGCTGGCACATCCAAAGTAAATCCAGCTGCCCGCTGAGTACACATCACTGGACACAAGTGTTTAGAGGAGCCTGACTCCCACTTTCCTTAGGCTTACAGAAACTTATTTACAGCAGCTGACAGATTTTTTCCTCCGAGCAAATATTGCCTTGATAAAGGGGCACTACATGGCTCCAAAACGTTGGCCAAATGCTTTTACTGGGAACCAATAAAGATTTACTGTGGATATGCCAGCTCTTTACTTTGATGAATACTTCACCAGTCCAGAGGGATGTGTGGAAAGCTTCTATTCCCACCAGCAGTGGGCATGGTGCTTTGCAAGAGTTGTAAGGCACCCCTCCCCCATTGATAATGGCTTTAAGAGTTGGTAAGTAGGGCAGTGGGAAACCCCCACGCTCATGAAGACCCTTTTTGATAGTTGCCAGCTCCTGTAGCTGGGAGTCTGGGACGGCTGAAGCAAGATGTCCCTGAATTTATCCCATTAGGTATAGAAAGGACGGATGAGTCCACAGTAGAAAGGGTATGAAGACCGGCTGGAGCAGAGCTTGTGAGTGCAGACATCTAGTAAAGTAGACAAGCTAAGGTCAGTACAAGGAGCTGAAAAAGTAAAATTAGAAACAGGCGAAGGTAGAGGCAGGTGGCAGACAAAGCAGAGGTCGGTACAGGCAGTAGACAGAATGAAGCCGGTAATCAGGACAAGATTAGTAACAAGGACTAGTAGAACAGACAAGGTCAGGACAGTCTTGGATGCATCCAGAGGTAATCAGAACTAACTGCTGCTGGTCAGAGGAATTTTAAATATCTATTTTGGGTATTGACGAATCTCCAGACACTAACTGGCATCAATTCTCTCACATCTGCGGTCTTCTTCGTATGCTGATGTAACCAAAAATGGTGAATTTGTGCAGCACATGTATGTGGCCCCTGCCAAAATCATGGTACCTGGAAATGAGCACACATGCAATTTTATATGCACCTTTTGAAGCAATGTAACAACACCATTATAAGATATGTGAGAACTATACTGACATTAAATTATGTAAATGTACAGTATGTGTTATTTATAATAATATATGGTATTATATTAAAAATACATGCTTCTAAATTGAAGAGCTAAAAATAATCTATCATTGTTTACTCTTTTTAGGAGAGGAGGACCCATCCAAAGAGGTATGTTTGTATTTTCACATTGCATAGAAAAATTAAATGTTTTGATCAATAAATGTGATTTATTTATTTATTTTATTAGGGTAGTTATTTAATTATTATTATTATTATTTTTATTTTGATCTGCTGTCGAAAGAAATTCAGAGCCATTTTTCAGAAAATTGAATGGTATAGGATAGTTTGTAAAAAGTTTTTCATAATTGGGGAAAAACTGAACATGTGTGATACATTGGTCAGGTTTTCTAGAGTGATGACAACTTAGCTGAGACTCTAGCAACAGTGATGGCTAACCTTGGCACTCCAGTTGTGGTGGAACTACAAGCCCCATGAGGCATTGCAATACTGTGACAGCTCTAAGCATAACTTGGGGAGGCAGAGGCATGATGGGATTTGTAGTTTTGTCACGGCTGAAGTGCCAAGGTTAGCCATCACTGCTCTAGCATGTGTACAGGTGACCCCCAACATTGTATCAAGATCTGCAAAGCTGGTTCTTTAGCAACATCGACACCCAAGTTACTCTCTACCACACTGTTCCTCACCCACCAGAACCTGCTCTATCATCCATCATGCAATTGTCCCTCCTCCCTGCAGCAGTTGGACAAGTCTGTATACCACTCATGCATCTCAATGATGTCCTAGGGATTAGGTTCTGGCAACACTCATTGAGTGTGTGTATGCAAATTAAGACTGCTCAGCTAGTTTTTACTTCTGTGCCTCATCTCCCATCCCAAGGACTACTAGTCATATTAAATCCACAAAGCTTCCAGGTACAGGAGGTGAGTGAAAATCTCTCTAATGAGGAACAAACAGCAGTGGTTATGGTCATGTCTAGGAGAACTCATGCAGAAGCATGTGATTTGTTTGATCAGCTGCTACATTTGCAAAGTTCTGATTTGCTGTGAATACTTGCTGCTTTAGTAAATGATCAAGACTAGCCAATCAGAGACATATCTATCACCTGACCAAACTGATCACATGCTTCTACGTGACTTTTCCTAAACATGACCATTACTAAAGAGCAATAAAACCCTCTAAGGCCTCAGTCACACCTAAAATCAAAAATGCACGCGTTTTGCGTTTCTGTGCGCTTACCCCCCCCCCCTCCAGTGCTCCACTGCATGCTGTGTTTCTGGTGAAAGCGTTCTTCTAAGCGCTTTTCCAGAGCGGTTTTGTAATTCACTCCCTGACGCAAGTCAGGAAGTGAACTCTTTTACCCAGAAAACAATAAATACAATAAATTAATTCTTAAAAATGCGAACGCAATCGCTGCACAAAGCGATTTTGTGTTTTTTTCTATACCCTCCATTATAGCAAAAACACCCCAAAAATGGTACAGGCACCACTCTGCCGACCGCAAAGCGGGCACAGCGCGCTGATATGAACCTTCTCACAGAATATTCATTGCACAAGCGGTTTATGGGCGATTTTGAAAATCGTCTGCGCTTGAAGAAAAGGGCAAAAACGCTCTTAGTGGGAATGAGCCCTCAAAGTATTTTACTAAATTTCCACTCCATTCAAAACAAAACAAAACAAATATTTTCTCGAATTTTTGCTATATGCTTTCCATTTTCATCATCATTAGAACAAGGCACAATTGCAGGTATAAGGCTTGCCTTAGCATTATGAGTTATATGAGTGCATGCATGAATAGGTGTATAGTTAAGGAAACAGATTTATACAAATATGTATAAAATGATATCACTGCTAATGGGTATTAAAGAGACACTGCAGCGAGAATAAATCTCGCTTCAGTGCTTATATTCAGCAGGGGCATGTGTGCCCCTGCTAAAACGCCGCTATCCCGCGGCTAAACGGGGGTCCCTTACCCCCCCAAATCCCCCCCTGCAAAATCTACGACCAACTTGGTCGTAGATTTTGCTGCTGTTGAGGCAGGGCTAACGGCTGCAGCCCTGCCTCTCAGCGTCGTCTATCAGCTGCGCATCGCCGCCTCTCCCCCGCCCCTCTCAGCGAAGGAAGACTGAGAGGGGCAGGGGAGAGGCGGAGATACGCGCTGACAGATCAGGAAAAGATCCCTGGGCACCATGGAGGGGATTTGGGAGGTAAGGGACCCCCGTTTAGCCGCGTGATAGCGGCGTTTTAGCAGGGGCACACATGCCCCTGCTGAATATAAGCTCTGAAGCGAGTTTTATTCTCGCTTCAGAGTCTCTTTAAATCTGTCATCATACATGTTTCTATTTCATGACTTGCAAACTGTCATCCTTGTGTACGAAATATTTATAATCTAAGAAACTTAATGCTATTCATAGCAAACATCATTATTCCCTCATTAGTGATGCACAAGTGATTTTTTTGCTTGTATTGTGATTTTATACTGCATTTTGTATTGTGTGAAAACCATCAGTTTTATGTAACACATTTACACTTCCTGATTACAATAATAAATATTAAAAATCAATATCATTATCCGTAGCTAGATTCATAAATTGTCTCTTTTACTAAAGCTTGTGTGTATTTTCCAGGGCACTGGAGGTAGCGGCTCCCTCAAAGTGGTGCATTTTGGACTTGTATGACAGGAAGTGACAAGATCACTTACGCAGCAAACAGTTACAATTTTACTAACGTTTTTAGTAACGTTTAAGCCAACACATTTTGTTTTGATACAAATGATACAATGGTGTACAATACTTGTAGTATAAATGTTTGTCCGCTTTTTCAAATATTAAAGAATTATATTTGTATTACAATAACTTTGTTGTTCATTTATATCAGATGGAAATTTAACCATTTAAAAAAAATTCTGTGATGTGTTTGTGTGTTGAGTTTTCCAGTGTTAGGTAAAATTTAAAAGTCATGATTGTTATTGTTATTGTGTATTTATATAGCCCTGACATTTTCTGCAGGACTTTGCAGAAAATATCATCATACCACTAAGTGTCCCTCAGAGGAGGTTATAATCTACTCCCTACCCTTGTCCCAGTCTTAGGTTCCTATCGTATACTATATGGAGGTAAAACGATCAACTTTCTGTTTTTGGGATGTGGGAGGAGTCCATATTACCCAGAGGAAATCCACACAAACACAGGGAAAACATACAATCTCTGTCTTGGCCCAGACTTAAAACAGGGACCTTATTTTGAGACCTAAGTTCTGCAAGGCAAGGATACAGTCTACTACACCACTGGGTTGCCCACTATACAACATTTAACCCTTGAAGCATTCCATTGTATGCTATTTTCTTTTTAATGGTTTTCTTAGCGGTTACCAACTAGTGATGGCCTGCGGTTCGGGTCAGTGGAGAATTTGCGGGGAGCATTCGATATTCGCCGTTCGCATTTACCACAGATTTTACATGATGTTTGTTTTAGCCCCATAATTTAACAAAGACCCATATTTTGACCCATCACCCTTAACCAGTTCTAGATCCTTGCTACGTATATATATGCCTCTGTATACTTCACTTACGGATCAAGGGCAGGTATATACGCATTGTTTACTTACCGCCGCCATTCGGGATTTCCGAGCCGTTTCTGTTCGCCTTCATTGCAGTCCTGCCTTTTTGTGATCGGTGATGTGGAAAACAGCCGTTCCCAAACCTGATCACAGTGCCTGTGATGAATGAGAGCTAGAATCAGTAATACGCAGGCTCTCATTTACAAAACCGAAAGTAAACAGTTACACATACTTACACTCTACGGTTAACAGTACTCGGGAACTAAGAGTAGGAGCCATCTTGTGGCCAGAAAGTAAAATACATCCAAATACACCTTTACCATTTTACCTTTAGTTACCAAAATAAAATACTAGTTAAAAAAATTTACATCATTTAAAAAAAAAAACTTTTTTAATATGTATATCATAAGGGGAAAATTACTTTTGCTTTTGTAAATGAAGGCTTGTAATTATTGTAATAGTATTAAAAAATTGAAAAAATACACCTTTATTTCCAAATAAAATAAAATATTTTCGCCATACATT